>NC_091743.1:76738478-76935978 GCF_043380555.1 Nothobranchius furzeri
GAGTTCAATAATCATGTCGACTGCAAATGAAAAGTAATTAACACGAAGGATTTCCAGGAGCCGATTTAGACTTGGGACTATGACGACAAAGCTTCGCTGTGACCCGCCGCTGATGGGCATGGATGTAACCCGGTGGTTGAAAAGGCCTCCAGCGGTGCTTTGCTGTAAAGTGTTCGAGTGGCGCAGGAGTTAAGTGCTCACCCTGTAATCAGAAGGTTGAAGGTCGTTGTGTGCTTGGGTCGGAGGCGCCAGTGGCGCCTGTGTACGGGTCACATGATGCAAGTCTGTTCCATTTAAACGTTTTCTTCAGTGTCCTCGTAAGCAAGGCATGGCCTGGCCTTTGAGAAACACCCTCAGACCCTCTCCCGTGTACCTTAGACCAGATTTTTATAGTTAAATATTACGGAGCCGCCAATATTTTTCAACAACCAGGAATCATTTCATTCTTGTTCAGCAGCATTTTGATAGATGTTTCCAGAGATTAACGATGAAAACTACACATTGTGACTTTAAGACGGATCTGCTTAGGAAAGTCTTTTGCTTATAAACTGTATCTACGACCAGCAGATACAGCAGATTCCTTCGGAAGCAGTCAGCTGGTAGAAACGGGTCAGAACCCAACGGGGGAAGCTGCCTTTAGCTCCTGCTGCTCACAGATGGAATCGGCTTCCTGGTGACCTAAAATGTGCCCCAACTCTAGAGACTTTTAAATCAAAATTGAAAACTTTCATGCATTCATCAGCCTTTGAATGAATGTTTCTTATGCTGCACCTTCTGCGCTGTAGCTGCTCAGCCTCCGTTGCCTTTATCTGATCATTAAATCTGAATTTAACTTGTTTATTTAAATTGTTCTAAATGTATTTGTGTATTTTAATTATGCTGTCACACTGATTTTGCTGTTGTTGCTCTTGGAAAGCAGACTGGATTTCCGTTGTGTGTGAATGTGCTGTACAAATGAAGCTGCCTTGCCTACCATACCAAACTCAAACTGTAATAGATTTCAGTCTTTTTCAGGTCTTCACATCATGCTACATTTATTCTAATTTAAGCAGAATTAGCTAACTTTACCATTCTCTTAGAAAGAGTTTCATTTTATTTGAGTGATTGAATCCTATTACTTTATTATTCAACGCCTTTACCTTCATCTTGAATGCCTTCATGACTCAACTGTGTTCCTAACTCGTATTTCTGTTGAACCAAAGTATGACGATGCGGTCAAACGGCTTTTATTGACGATTGTTTACAAAAACAACATTTGCAGCACTGATCCTTTTTCTAATACCTCTCCCTACAAACATCCCTGACATGCTGTCACCAACATCTGGGCCATATTCTGACTGACTCCCTCTTACAACAGAAATGCTTGGAGATTATCAGAATTTGTGGGTTTGTATTTGTCCGCCTGCCTTGTGAAGACGAACCACAAAATCTTAAAGATCTGGGATGTTTTCTGGCCACAGAACCAAAATGATCATGTTCTGTTCCTCGAGTCACCCTTTAGTCATATGACTCGGTGCTTCATCACCCTGTTTGGGACATTGCTCATCACCGTTGTGCTCATGACTGAGCTGTGAGGCGAGGCTGTGGGTGAGTCCACTCCACTCGCTGAGAAGCAACCGCTCACAAGTTCTCTGGATAATTTCGTGCTGACATGACGCTCGACTGACAGAAGCGCTGCACAAGTCAGCATAAAACAGCTGACAGACATGTCGCATCAGCATGGAGTGACACTTCTGAGGAAGACAGCAGAAGCTGTGGAAACATGTAAAGGTGTGTGTGATTTGTTCTCCGCATTTGACCCATCCCCTGGGGGAGCGGTGAGCTGCAGACACAGCTGCGCTCAGGAACTATTTGGTGGTTTTACCCCCCAATCCAACCCCTTATTGCTGAGTGTCAAGCAGGGAGGCGTTGGGTCCCATTTTATTTTCAAAGTCTTTTGTATGACCCAACCAGGAATATAACCCTGATCTCCCAGATTTATGGAAGAAACTGAAAAACGTTGTAAAAAAGGACTGAATGAACGTTCTAGTAGCGCCAATGCCCCAAATAATCAGGAGTACTTGCCAGAGAAAAGGTTTCCCTCACTCCTCAGCAGGCTACGTCTTGGATCTTTTGCACATCTTGAGATAAATTCCTACATCTCAGCTGTTTTTATTTTGTTGTCCAACCTTCACGCACTCACTATTGCATTTGCAGTTTTCCATTCATGTTTCCAATTTCCTGTAGATATTCTGCCATCTTGAATCCATACAGTATTTTTATGTTTCATCATTTTTTATTAAAATGTCAGCATTTTGATTTTTGAATAATTTAAGCAATTCTGTTTTAATTTCTTCTCGTTTACTTTAACACGTGTGATGACTGCTGTTGTGGACATTTACAGGCAGTAAAGGGATTTTCCATTCTACTCCTTACTGTCGCCTCTCAACACCAGGCCACCCTCTGAAAATGTTCTCCTCGCTGTGCGTGCACGCTGCCCTGGTGCTGCCCTGACCATTGGAGGTATGGCAAAGATGCATTTTGCCCTTAATGAGAATGCATCTGATAGTGCTTTCCAACTGCAGGAGTTTGGCTGCATTCATAATAAATGACACAGGAAGCTTTGGCCATGGCCACACAAAGTCCCCATCCACGTTACTACCCCACATCGCTGCTCTCCTGCAGCCCCCCGCTCCAGTAATCCTCCTGTCCAGAGTGTTCAGTCGGTCCTTCATTGTATTTCAAATTACTGCCTGGCCTTGTTTCATTTACTTTCATGAATTTCCTGCGTTGCTTTTGTTAATAAAGTGTTTATGTCCTTTACTGCCCACCTCCTGCCTGTTAAGTCCACCAGTTGGATTCTCCTCCTTAAGACCACCTCTTGCTTCATTGTTCTTTAGATCCTAAAGAGAAGCCACGGGGCCAGTAGCTTTGGTTCGCCCACTGCTTGTCTTCATGTTAACCAAATAATCGCAAAGCGTCCAGTTACACGAACACATCACTACTTTCCCCTTAGAGGTTATTTCATTGTTCCAGACATGAGTCGTACAAAAGAGAAGAATAAAATAAATTTTACATCTGATGAAAATTCTGACGTGGTCTGATCCCTGTCGTTGTTCACTGAGCAAATGAGATCAAACTGGATTATGGAGAAGCTTTCTCCAGTTCCACGAGAAACAAAATCCAGTTTAGCATGTTCTGAGTAGCCTTCGTGGTCCTTAGAGAACAGGTTTTACCGAAACACGTTTTGTTAATGAAAAGCATAAAAAACACGTTAAATGGATTTACGTTCTGCACGATCGGTTTTTATGACCATCATTAGAGCAAAGCAGATTTTTATAGCCCCGACTGTTTAACTTGATGTTTCTGACCTTGTGTAATTATGTAGTTGCCTTAAAAGAACTAGTGGTGATGAATCTGACAGATTTAGCTGTTTATCAATCATTTTAGAATAGTTTCTCTTCCCTTTAGGAAAACATTTAGCAGTTTATGGAATCACAAAATAACGTCATCTTTTTTTGTATAAAACAAACATTTCTACCACAAACAATTCATTTGCATTAGAATATTGTGTATTTAATGTACTGTTATGCAGGTAAAATGACCTGTGACCTTTGATTTGGTTATTCTTGTCTGCATCTGCTCTGGGACAGGAGAGCAGATTCTAAATGAGTCATTATTTGTCATTCACTTTTAAACATTTCTTATGTTTCTGAAAATAAAATATGAAAACTGACGTCTTTTTAAGAAAAAAGATTTATTAACTACCAGACAGAGCAGCATAAACTGGATTTGTCTCTTTGCCTTTTTGTGAGATTGGAAAATATTCAGTGGGACAAGAAATCAAAAGGATTTAATTAGAATTAAACAAAACATGTTTTTTAAGAATTACCTGGGGTGATGTTTTTATGCCAGTGAGGTAGATTCTTGTTAATTAAAAATGAAAATATGTAATTGATCCCAACATTTGTAGTTTTTCCTCTTTTTCACACCAAAATCATTAAAAGTTCAAAACTCTAAAGAAGATTAGATCATAATATTTGCAAAATTATCCTTCTATCAGTGCATCAGGAGTGTATTTATTTTACAGCAAAACCCCACCGCTAACAAACTATTAAATCTCCTGAACAACGGAAGTCTCACTACTCCAGTGAATGTTCTGTGATGTGGGATCTGCATATTTGTTTCTGAAGTTTAAATGTGTATCTCATTTTTATTTGTTACAATAGTTTTCTAAATGGTGTAGGATCTCAGTCATCCAGGGAAGTGATTCACCCAAACAGAACCAGAGGCAACCGGGCTTCCTTTGGAATGTTTGGGGGTAAACGGGAAAACTCCAGCTGCTTCTGATCCAATTTGTGAATCATGTTTTTCAGTGGTTCCAGAACAAAAGCATTTTAGAGACTCATTAGAAAAAGAAAATATCTTGTTAAGACATGTCAACATTAAAAAGTGTCTTTAAGAAAATCACCACAGAAATCGAGTGACAGCGAGAACGGATGCCATGCTTGAGAAGGCTGGCTGTAACCCGACTGTTCCACCAGATGACATGCAGTGGTTCTGGTTCTGGCCGATGCAGGCCGCGTAGGCCATTACGTGGGGGATGTAGTTCTGTTCGTGGATCCCATGTAGCAGGTGAGCCATGGGACCTTTGGCAAACACAGCCACGTCATCTCCTCCGTGAGTCTCACTGAGCAGAGGCACCGCTGCCTGGGCCTGGTAGTGCGAACTCTCTGAAAGGAAGAGATGCATTAAAAAAAACAAAAAGTGTTGATCTTTATTTCTGAGCTAAAAAGGTATATCAATGAAATGAACATATTGGTTCAGGATGTTAAAATTGTCAGATGACTTTTGAAGCATGAGGGACCCCACACGTGGCGATAAAAAGTCACGGATATAACTGATGTGGTCCTATTGTGCGTGGTTTTACACATGAACATTCTGATTGGCTACACGTCACATTCAGCAGGCTGCACCATCGTTTGTTCTCACAATGGGGGCAAGAGAATTCAACATGGTGAACATCACGGATTTATGAATGGAGTGGTTCCGATGTCCTTCCGAGCAGAGCACACCACACGTGGCAGGAATATGTGATTTGAGAGCCTTTATTGTAATCGTTCACATCCATAATGGTAACTTATAATAGTTATATGGTCGATACAAAACATGATTATGAAGGTCTTAACACAAAGTCCCTCTGACATGAAGCGATCTCAGCCATTTAATTCCTGACAGTTTCAGTACCTACCAAAATGAGCCGTTTCAGGGCTCTGTCACTTTAAGAAAGCCAACTGGAGCTGGACACACCTACCCATCTCCCGCTCTGTCAGCTATACACTGAGAAGCACTGATATTCGGGAGTGGCTAAGAGTAGAGCTGCTGCTCCTCCAGCAGCAGCTCTCTCTTGTACGTGGGAGGTGGTTCTATTCTGATTTCCCCATTTATGACATCACAAACGGGGACTTTTTGACTCGGATTGATTTAGGCACATAATTCCTTAAACCAAAACTGACAGAAAATGTACAGATGTTCTTTTTTCACAGCTGGTGTATTATAGAGGCAGTAGAGACTCACACAGCAGCACAAAAGAATGCAAAAGGTACTATGTCCGTTTTAAGATAGTCAGAAAGGGAAAATCAGGTCAACAATCAGTATATTTATCCTGCCTTGATTTTGATTTCAAATTTACTCACCGTAGTTAACTGTAGAAATATTCTCCCTCCCACCATTGACGATTTTGTAGCCGGGTCCATTTCCGTATGAAATGGCAGTGAATGGCTTTTGATCGGCATCGCTCACTTTGGGGGCCAGACCTGAAACAAGAACATTTGGAATTTACAGTCACGTCAGAATACGACTAAAAGCTTAAGCGACGATCTCTCTGGACCGTAAATGTGGAGAAACATCTGAAATGACTTGAAACATTTGTAAGGACTTTGCAGCACCTCTTGTCTCAAGTCGCTAACATTTTTAAACTCATTTGTAAAGAGAATAAAAGTCCCTCATAAATGTCACAAGGGTCACCTCAGGTATGTGGACCCCTTCTTAAAGTCAGAAAAGGGTGAGTTAACAACTAATCTGCAAATGCAAAAATATGAATAAAAAGATGGAAGAATTGCAACCAAACTGAAACACAATTCTGATCATTTATGACTAAATTGCATATAGAATTTGTGCCGTTTGTGTATGTTGCAACGACATGACATATCCCACAGGACCTGGTCGTGTATAAAACAACACACAAAAGTTTAGACCATTAACTTGGTAACTGCTAATGAGAATTTGCACATTTTTCCACAATTGTCTCCAACTAGTCATCAACACTCCCAGCCTGGCTTTAGCAATCAGAGCCACATAAACAGTATCTATGTTATATTCATGTCATACCAAATATGGAGTTTCCTCTGAGTGTGTAGCCTCCAAAGGTGAATACGTGAGAATGGTCAGCAGTGACTACGGTCAGAGTCTCATGAATGCTGGTCAGGAGATCTGCTCGGCCAATGGCCCGATCCATTTCCACAGCGTCATACAAAGCCAACTTGGCCTTGCCCTCATGATGTCCATGATCGATCCGTCCCCCTAAAGAGGATATGAGTTTACATTAAATATTACAAATGAAATGTGTTTTTTTTATCTGATTATTTCCTTTTTCCACCATCGGAATATTGCTAAGATTAGATGCATCCTTTCCAGGAGTGATGCTGAAAAACTAGTTCATGCATTTATTACATCAAGACTGGATTACTGTAATTCATTACTCTCAGGAAGTCCACAGAATGCAGTTTAAAGTCTTCAGCTTGTCCAAAATGCTGCAGCTAGAGTTCTGATGAGAATTAAAAAGAGAGATCATATCTCTCCTGTCTTAGCTTCCCTACATTGGCTGTCCGTTAAATTCAGGATGGATTTTAAGATCCTTCTTCTCACATATAAAGCTCTTAATAATCAAGCTCCATCATACATCAGTGACCTGATTGTTCCATATGTTCATACCGAGCACTTCACTGTCAGACTGCAGGTCTGAGACTGGTGGTTCCCAGAATATCTAAAAATAGGATGGGAGGCAGATCTTTTAGTTATCAGGCTCCTCTCTTGTGGAACCAGCTCCCAGCTTTAGTCCATGAGGCAGACACCTTGTCTACTTTTAAGACTAGGCTTAAAACATTTTTATTTGATATGGCCAATGGTTAAAATCTGATGTTAGCCTAGATCTGGACAAGTGGGGGGGGGGGGGGGGGGGGGGTAGAGGGAGGTGGAGTGTACAGTCGGTAAAGACGGCTCTCCCTTGCCCTGCCTCCAACATTCCTCCATCTAAAAGGCTAGGCTATCTAGAGTTATCTCTGTAGTTATGCTGCTAAAGGCTTAGACTGCTGGAGGACATACTGACCACTTTCCACACTCGACTACTTTCTTCTACAATTTGCTCTTTAACTGTATTATTTCCTGCTATTTCAGCTGTTAACTTTATTTTTTCTCTGGTGTGTGTGCGTGTGTGTGTGTGTGTGTGTGTGTGTGTGTGTGTGTGTGTGTTCTGTGTAGGGTTAGCATACGTATGTATTTTGGGTGCTTTTTAAGCTCAATATACTA
Source organism: Nothobranchius furzeri (assembly GCF_043380555.1). Classification (NCBI taxonomy): domain Eukaryota; kingdom Metazoa; phylum Chordata; class Actinopteri; order Cyprinodontiformes; family Nothobranchiidae; genus Nothobranchius; species Nothobranchius furzeri. The sequence goes on from NC_091743.1 coordinate 76,746,045, forward strand.
CACTACATTTGACCAATAAGATGTGAATTTCTATATAAATATGGAAATCCAGTCTGATTGATCTTTGAATGTTTAACCAGAAGAATTAGAATTCTTTGTTTATTCAAGGATCGTAAACACACTTCGTATTAATTCAGAGAGACTTATAAAAAGTAAGAAATTTATTTTCTAAACAATTAAAAACATGACAACTAGGACACTATGCGATGAATGAGTCTAAGTGGATGGAATGTGAGGTGTGATGATGTGTGAATGTGATGTTATCAGAACCCCCGTATCTGGAGAACTGAGTTCTGAGTGGGAGTGAATTTGGTCTGCTATAAACTATAAGTGATGGTTTATAAAACCACATCAGACGCAATCTGTCGAGTCTACGTACCCTTTCGAAGACCCTCATGGTAGATCCAGAATGTGTGGAAGTCCGTGGACCCCAACGGTACCGAAGTCCGTAGACGAAACCGCAGTGCCACTAGACACGGTCTCGAGATGTCTACAGGTCACGACAGGTAGTTATTTGCGTCTATGGAGTACTCTTAAGGAGTCGGAGCTGGTTCAGCTTTATTCTGAAGGAACTGTTTGTGGTTAGCTGTTGTGTGCAACAGGTTTTGACAGCTTGTCAAAAGATGCGATGGGAGCAGAGGTTTCCTCCGATAGCCAGTCAGAGTTAGGCTCAACTGAATCACTCAGGAAGTGATTCTGCTTTAATAATGGCCATATTTTGGTTTACTGACAAATCAGAACTTGCCATGAAAAGGGGTTTTGCCAACAAACCTCAGATACACACCTCCCTCAGATATGAAGATGCTGATTTTGTGGATAAGAAAATATCTATGTGCAGTGACGTTAACTTTAACTTGCGTCATGGAGATATGGTCAGTGTGTCTTGTCCAGTCACGTACGCTGATTAAATATATGGGTCATATATTTCATGTCATCCTTATAAATCTAAGCACATATTAATCAAAATATTTCATTTAACCATATTGTTCATTCCATTTCATCATTATTCTAATGGTTCATTCTTATAAAAGTTCATTTCATTACATGATCTAATTATGAAAGTTCATCCTTCTTGCCCTGTGAAGCAAAGCAGTCTTAGATAAGAGGAAGCTGCAGAGAGACCTTGGTCAAGCAACAGTATCTTTCTTGCAGATTAAAGGCACCAGTTATGACTTATGTCTCCTTATGACCAGATACTGAAGAGGTCACACTGTAGATGAAAAACTGACCATTTCTGGAGGCTACATCTGTCTTCTCCATCCCCAGTGAGTTGTGGAGGATGGCTGCTTTTACTGAGCTAGGATCCGCTGGAGGTTTCTTCCTGTTAAAAGGGAGTTTTCCTCTCCACTGTCGCTGCATGCTTCCTTAGTATGAGGATTGCTGTAAAGACTCTGACACTAGTCAGTGACTTGATACAACCTGCTGGGTTCCTTATATAGGAAACTTTTTACTCATTGGCTTAATGACCTGGGGTCATTCATTGCGTAGAATCCTTACTAAAACCGTACTTAAGCTCAGCAAAAAAAATGTACTTACGCCAAGTAGGTTTGTGATCTATCAAGCATGGAGTACGCACAGCTGCACGCAATCTCCGCTTCATAAATCGGAGACTAACGAGAATGTTTCTCAGCTGCTTTTTAGTCACATCCCGCCCTCACCACGCCCACTTACTGCCATAAACAGTCAATGCAAAGTGCCTTGTGGATCTCATGCATACACATAAGCCGGCTGTTGCAGCGCTCCGCCAATGACATGGCGACCGTAGATCAAGGCAGATCAAGGAAGCGCAATTTCACAGAAGCAGAGATTGAGGTACCTGTGGGTGAGGTGGAGAAATGATAGGAAGTGCTTTTGCAAAACAAATAAGAGAAAATCCACAGAGTGGCACAGCGTTGCTGAAGCCGTCAATGTTGTGAATTCTTCAGAGAGATCTGTGGTGGATATAAATAAAATGGTCCAATCAGCTTGATAAATCAGTTCCCTGACCTGTATTGGAATGTTTACTATGTGAAGGTCCTTGAGAAGATAAAGAAGAAGAAGAAGAAGAAAATATATTTTCTATAGCACCTCTCAAGATAAAAATCACGAGGTGCTTCACAAAAACAGAAAATGTAAAAAATATTTTTAAAAAAATTAGAAAATGGTTAAAAATATATTTGTAATGAGCAAAAATAGACAATTGTGATTAAAAAAATGTTAAGAAAGAGAGAGAGTGAATAGGAAAGAGGGAAATCAGTGGATCCTGAGGAAGGTGGAATAGGTGGGGAGAGCAGAATAAAGAGAGAGTGGTGAAGAAGGTCATACAAAAACCAGCTTGAACAAGTGAGTCTTCAGCTGCTTTTTGAAGGAGACCACTGAGTCCACTGATCTCAGGCTCAGGGGGAGAGAGTTCCAGAGTCTGGGGGCCACAGCAGCAGATGATCTGTCACCTTTGGTCTTTAGCCTGGTGCTGCACAACCAGTAGGCTTTGATCACTGGACCTCAAGGAGCTGCTGGGGGTGAAAGGACTAAGAAGATCACCAATGTAAGATGGTGCTTGTCCATGTAAGGCCCTATAGACCAGAACCAGGATCTTGAAATGAACCCTGAAGTTGACTGGCAGCCAGTGAAGCTGGAGGAGAAGCGGGGTGATGTGGGTGTGTTTGGAGGACTTGGTCAGAAGCCGAGCACAGGCGTTCTGAACCACCTGTGGACGGTTCAGGGAGGTTCTGCTCAGACACGTGAAAAGAGAGTTGCAGTACTCTAAGCGTGAGGAGATGAAGGTGTGGAGAACTGTCTCAAGTTCAGAGCGGGACAGAATGGGACTCAGCTTAGCAATGTTCCTAAGATGGAAGAAGGAAGAGTGAACAAGAGAACTGACATGAGAATCCAGGGTGAGAGTTGGGTCAAAGGTCACACCAAGATTCCTGGCAGAGGGTATGGTGTGAGAGGCAAGCTGACCAAAAGAGTCTCTGACTTTGAGAACCAGCTTGTCTGGGGCACAGATGAGGATCTCAGTCTTATCTTCATTCAGCTGAAGAAAGCTCCCAGCTATCCAGGTTTTGATAGAGTCTAAGCAGTTGTGTAACAGCTGCAGCTTAGATGTCTCATGGGGCTTAAAGGAGATGTACAGTTGGATGTCATCTGCATAAAGATGGTAGGAGATTCCTTTGAAGGAGCTCAGGATGTGCTGAAGAGGGAGCAGATAGAGGAGGAAGAGCAGAGGCCCCAGCATAGAACCTTGTGGGACACCATGGGTAAGAGAGGTGGTGGAGGACCTAAACTTGGAGACGGCCACAGAAAAGGAGCGCTCAGAGAGATAAGAGGAGAACCACTCCAGAGCAGATCCTGATAGGCCTACCCAGTCTCTCAGCCTCTCCAGTAGCAGGTGATGGTCAACAATGTCAAAGGCTGCAGTCAGGTCCAGCAGGACCAGAACAGAACAGTCCCCTGCATCACTGTGAGTCAGAAGGTCATCAGAGACCCTAAGAAGAGCTGTTTCAGTAGAATGAGCTCTACGAAAACCTGACTGGAAGCTATCATAGATGTTATGTTCATCAAGAGCAGCTGTGAGTTGTTTAGCCACAACCTTTCCAAGATCTTGGAGATGAACAGAAGTTTAGAGATGGGTCTGAAGCTGCTATAAAGAGAGGGGTCGAGACTCGGTTTTTTTAAGAAGCGGGTGGATTACAGCGTTCTTAAAGTACGCAGGGACCTGACCAGAGACCAGAGAAGCATTAATTATAGAGAGCACACTGGGAGCGATGGACTGAAAAGCACTTTTAAACAAAGATGAGGGTAAGATGTCGAGGGGGGATGCAGAGGTCTTCATAGAGTTAACTAGTTTGGTTAACTCAGGCAAAGAAACAGGAGCAAAGCTATCTAGGATGATGGGCCTGGTTGGAGTCGGGAGAGGCAGCGATAAGGCTGAAGGAGAGATGCTAGATCTAACCTTATTGACTTTGTCCACAAAGAAAGACAGAAAGTTCTCACAGTCTGCAACAGAGTGGATGGAGGCTGTAGGAGAGGGAGGAGAGACGATGCTGCTGATGGTGTTAAACAGACGACAAACGACTCTGGTCTTGATTTGGCATTTTATAAACAAACTGAACTGAATTGAACAGAATTATTTGGACTATATTTAGCTTGATTTATGGTGCATTATAGTTTATGTTATGGGTAAACTGACACACAAAGGAAGTAAACAAAATTAAGGCCACTTTAGACTCTGCTATGGGGTCTCTGCATCAGTGATTCTGGGAAAATGATGAAGTTTTAAAAAGTCTTCATGAATTAAATTACTTAGAGAACATAATGTAATTTTCTAGTTTGACTAAGACCTGATATTGTACCCTAATGTTTCTTTTGAAGATTTTTAACCTACCAGTTACCAACTATCATTTTCTGTCTATTCACAAAAAAACAAATAAAAGATAAATTGTGGAAAAGCAAAATAAATGGCTTGGTTAATGAGTGGAATCCAGTAAAAAAATGTATTCATCATTTCATTTATCATGTTTAATAAACTTTACTGAGTTTTTAAAAACAAAAGAAGATTTATTTTATTTTTTTCTGTTTTCTTGAAAAGAAAAACGCAACAAAAATTTTTTTTACTGTAATGATTCCACCTTGTTCTGCCATGCCTGTCATGTTTGTTTTTCCTTTCTGTCAGTCCTCCTGTTACTAATCAGCTTCACACAGTTCACCTGAGCCCTGCCTGATCGTCTCCCTGCTGCACCTGTGTGCTCCTCTTTTTAAGCAAAGCTCTGTCTCCCTGCCAGATGATTGACAGCCTTGTGCCAGTAGAGACTCCAGCCATATTTTTCAGCCATGCCCTTTTCTGGTTAAACTCATTTAAACTGATTTAACTGCTGTGTTTGGGCTGAATTTCTGAGTCTTCAGGTTATATCCATTACATTTACAGCCAGTTGGTGTGTTTCCATTGTCGGAACATCAGGATAATTTCTGGGAGGGGGAAATTGAGCTGGAGATACGATGTCCTGGGGCCTCATTTATCAAGCTTGCTTACGCACAAAACGGGGTCGGAAAACTGCGTAAGCAACTTTCCATGCAAACTTTGGGATTTATGAAAGAAAACTTAGCGGAAAAATGTGCGCAACTTTAAGTTGACTAAGGACCTTGCTTACGCACATGTTGGACATGGAGAGCACCTGCTGCTGAGAAGGATAAAATTATGAAATCCTGCAGCATTATCACTTGTACCGCATCATTTTCACACAGAACAAGACCCCCCACACGCACACACACACACACGCATACGCGCAAACACCCACACCCACACACACACACACACAGCCTGAAGCGCAGAATGTGGAATGCAGAATATCAGCAGGGGGACAGATTGAGACAGAATGTCATGCGTCTGTGACAGTTTGTGTCCTGTCATTGTGACTGATCATGCACCCTGGCTACTTGTCCAGGGGACATCTCTGTTTGGCTGACTGGTAAGTGTGCATGACTTTCACCTGGGAGTCTGGGGATCGAATCCTGAATGGATCATTTTATTTATATCCACCACAGATCTCTCTGAAGAACTCAACATTGATGGCTTCAGCAACGCTGTGCCACTCCGTGGATTTTCTCTTATTTGTTTTGCAAAAGCACGTCCTTTCATTTATCCACCTCACCCACAGGTACCTCATTTCTGCTTCTGTGAAATTGAGCTTCCTTGATCTGCCTTGATCTGCGGTCACCATGTCATTGGCGGAGCGCTGCAACAGCCGGCTTACGTATGTGCATGAGATCCACAAGGCACTTTGCGTTGACTATTCACGGCAGTAAGTGGGCGTGGAGAGGGTGGGATGTGACTAAAAAGTAGCTGAGAACCTTTCTAGATAGTTTCTGATTTATGAAGCGGAGATTGCGTGCAGCTGTGCGTACTCCATGTTTGATAGATCACAAACCTACTTGGCGTAAGTACATTATTTTTTGCTGAGCTTAAGTACGGTTTTAGTAAGGATTCTACGCAATGTTTGATAAATGAGACCCCAGGTCCTCTCAGCAATTAAATCACCATACGAAATGACTCTTTCAGGACTTTGCACAGACTCAGCATATCACGACTGCTTCAGCAGTGAGTGACGTCACTAATCAGCAGCAAAACGCATCCACAGTAACATTACTTCTGTTCAAGTGTAGCATAATTTAATCCATTCGGAGGATGAGAGCAGCTGCATGATGTAAAATGTGGCGTTCAATGTTCAGAAGAAGCTCAGTTTTTTGCAGTGCTACGTGAGACAACAAAGCTTTTTGTCGTGGGGGAATTCTGCTGTGTTTTCCATTGTTGGGAGTTTACTCAGGCCACTTTTAAAGCTGTGCAATCTGTGCTTATCTTTTGCTACCATTCTGCTTCACAAGCAACTCTTCTAATTTTACAAATGCTGATTTGAATGAAATCTGCTGTAACTTCCTAGTTATAACCAATCAGCCTGAGTTAACCCAGAGTTCCACTCAGCAACTCCACTGTGTACCCACCCCTGATCAGGTGCTCCGAAATCTCACTCCCATCTTCACCTCTTCAATCACCGTGTGGTATGCTGGAGCTACCATCAGGGACATGGAAAGACTGCAGCGTGTTGTACGTCCTGCTGAGAAGGTCATTGGCTGCAAACTCTCCTCCATACAGGGCCTGTACACCTCCAGGACATTGAGGAGTGCAGGTCAGATCACAGCAGACACGTGTCACCCGGGACACAGTCTCTTTGACTCGCTCCCATCTGGCAGGAGGCTCCGAACCATTCGGACCAGAACCTCTCGCTACAAAAACAGTTTCTTCCCTTCTGCAGTCGGACTGATAGACAATCGTAGACCCGCCCACTCCAGCTGCTTTGTTCCAGTCACATGACCGTGTTGCGTTTGCACCTGAACTGACCCGCTCTGACCAGAACCTACATTGACTTGTATAAAGTAGCTGCTTCTCTAATTATTGTCTCACTGTATTAATATTATTATTTCATTGTGTTCATTTCTTAATCCTAATTTTTGCTTAGCGTTTATTTACCGCAGTGATTTCCCTAATGTTGTGATTTGTGCACATAAAACCTGTCTGATTCTGAAAGTTCCTGAAAATGGCCCGTTCCCAGTGTCCAGTCAAGTAGGCATGCCTGGAAGTTTGGGTAAATTTACGCTTATAGTAGGAACTTTGTCTTTTCTATGTCATCGGTATGAGTATTTCCTTTGTTTCTCTCACCCTCCACTAGCAGATAAAATCCATTTTGGTTCTTCTTTAGGACTTTGATGGCAACGTCCACCATTTCTGTCAGTGAAGGGTCGCTGTCATTGTTCCTCTCCAGCTCATAAGCCAGTTCCGAAGGTTCAAAAAGACCTGGAATGACAGCATCCACACGGGGAAATCGTGGATTAAACACAGGAAATGAGTCTAGAGAAAATACCTTCAATGTGAGTTTCATAAGGGCACTGAGACTTACCCAGTAGGTAATCCACATTGTTTGGGTTCAGAGATAAAAGCTGCTGTTTGTTCCATACATAATTGCCTTTCTGGGGAAAAGAGGGAATCATCAAACTCCAGTTACTTCAAACTAACAAACATAAAAATGATGTTAGGTTGATAATTAGGAAGCAAGAGGAGAAAAGCTGGATATTATGAAAAATGTACCTTATCCTTCATTTTGTCAATCCATTCCTGCACCAGGTTTCTTCCGTCTTTCCGTGTGCCGCTCATCTTTGGTTGGGTAGGGTATTCCACATCTGACGTGTTTTGGGGATACATGAATTTCCTTCCTCCGCCCATAATAACCTAAATAACCACAATGTGAAAAGCTAAATCAGTTTCACTTGGCAAACATTTAAGACAAATGATTGTAAATAAAAAGTAAAACTAAAATCAGAGGATAGATTTCACCAAGTATGTAAACATAGTTCATGACTTCAGTGTCAGTTTAAGCCTATTAGTAATAAACCCCAGTAAAACAGTGCTTACCATTAAACAGGATGGGCAGAAAACCATTAGTCTATAAATGTATACAAACATTAGCAATAGCAAAAATCTTTTCTCTGCAGGTTGGTCATCAGCACCGCCCTTGGCCATTGGCGTTTCTAGCCCACGTTTTGGTCCTTAATTGAATACCAGGCTAAAAGTGATCAAAAGAACCCACTCCCCCGGATCAGAACAGGGACTGGACCATCTCAGCGGATTCTTACTGCCCGTGTTTACCTTCAGTTTCTAAACTGTTTCGAGCCAGGGCTCGGCGGACATCCACACATGATCATGACATCACACGCAAAGGCATAATCTTCCTTCAGAAGTCCACCTTTGTGGTAAAATTACTGTCGAGCTTGGCGACACGAAAACTGCAACATTCCCGCATTGCCATGCCACCACGGAAAAATTCCCCTGATTTGCTGCCACAGTTTCTTTTATCAAAGAGGCTTTTGAGACATGAGCAGATAGTGTTTCTTCTTCCACCGAGTATGGCAGACTGCCGCGTTGACTGATTTACGTAGCAATGAATACGATGATCGGGCTTTTCAGTTGCATGAAGACCTCCCCAATGACTGAGCTCTGTCTACATGTCTTGCCAGACAAAAAAAACATCACATCTGTTTTCAAATGATAAACATTTTCAGTCCAGTTTAAAACTTATTTCTAAGTAGCTGCTGAAATTCAAACTCACATCAATGTTGGGAATGTTTTCAAAAAGCTGTCTGGCAATATCCTTGCAGCCGTGCATCAAGGCTTCAGCTGGCATCTCATTATCGGAGTACCAATCCCGGTCCACGCAGTGTGCGTAAGCGGCGCTCGGAGTGGCGTGGTTGACCCGTGTTGTCGTCACGATTCCCACCGACTTTCCTGCAGCACATGCAAATGCAGCTGAATCCAAGGATTTTGAAAGATGTGCACATAAACTCTGGTTAGGTCGGAACTAGGCCCATACCGCCGTCTTACCAGTTTAAGCTGAAATTGGAATGTGTGGCTCACCTGATGTGTTTGCTGTTCGCTTTAGGCTGAAAAACCCTCACAGTGGATTATTGTTATTCCTTAAAAAAGTAACAGTTCAAACCTTTACGCCAACAAACTACAAAAAGAACTTGAAATATATTTTATTGATAAGTAAACATAAACATCAAAGTGAAAAACTGGAGTTAGAGAGTTAGTCCACACGAATAGATCTCATCTGTCTGAAAATGGGCTTTATGGTCACGTATATTTTACTTCCAAATTGCTTTTTCGGTTCAAAGGTTCAAAAAGCTGCAAATGCAAATCAGCGGCGTGAAAAATTGTCTACAGAATTTCACTTCTAAGAGCACTTCAAAGTCAATGCTGCAAGCAATAAAGCCACAGCAGTAAGTATTCCTCCCTACTTTTACATATCTACAGAAGTAATTGGTCTCCTCGCACACGAAACACCTTCATTTGAATAAGAGAATAAAACTGGCTCGTGTCACATTATGTTTATTTAATTCCTCCCCACCTGCGTCCTTGGCCCATTTGAGGATGGAGGTGACCTCGTTGCCCTTAGTGGTGTTGCACTGGGAGCGAACAGCGGCTGCACTCACACCCAGCGTGCCCTCGTTGGCCTTAACCCCACAGAGGTACGCCGTGGCCGTCCCGGCGCTGTCTGGCACCTGTGCATCTGTGTTGTATGTCTGCAGAAACACAACCCACTGACGAATAACTTTTTTGAAATCATCTTTATTTCACTAAAAAAGTCAACAACATGGTTTTTATAGATTGACTTGTTCCACTCATAATTCTCCGTTTCTCCGTTTAGGATGTTAGTTTTATCTTTTTTTACTGCTGCTGCTTCACTTCTTTCATTTAATTGAAGTTTTTGATTTTAGCATCAAGTCTCTCTGCATCTCAGACTGAATCTTGAGGTGATCAACTCAATGATTTTTCACAAAAATATTTAAATTACTTATAAAAACATATTCGGTAAATGAATGAATTTTATTATTGTTTATGAAGCATTCATAAAGGTAAAATCACAAGAAATAGTCACAGCAATTGTTATTTTTATTGTCAAAAAGATCAAGTGAATTGAAAGCTTACCGTTAGCTCTTTACCCATGCAAATTTCAAATTAATGTCTTAGAAATGGTGAAATATATATATATATATACATATATATATATATATATATATATATATATATATATACATAATGTTAAAAAGTCATGTAGTTGTTTTGTTCTTAGTTTTTGCATTTACCATCTAAATAGACCCCCTATGGTTTGTTGACTGAAGTGTGTTTTGTACCTGTTTACAGATGTTGGCATAATGAATGATAATTAATAAATGCTTTACATTAAAGTGTATAATTCATCCATTCACACATATTCACTCATGTGATGATGAGCTACAATAGGGAGCCTAAGGCTCCTCCCTTTCCAGTCAGCTCATGGATCCCGGAAGAACAAAAGCATGAATGCAAGCCAATGAGGCTAAAAACGCTATTTTCTAACCCGCTCTGCCTTACCCCTGGATCACACACACATGTTACTGCAGTTTAGATGAAAAGTAATGATGGTGTTTCGACCACGCCACCTCCAGAGCTACAGAGCAATGACACTTTTTTTTTTACCACTTTACTCATTTTGAAAAGTCTGGTGACTTTACTAACTTTTTCATCCAGCTGCCCATTCTATATAAATAGATATTTAGCGTTATTATAGCACTGTTCAACTAACAATTGCATTATTATTGCTGCTCAGATGTGCTGAAGCAGGTTTATGGGTTATTGAGCATAATCTTTGTTAGGATTGGATGTGCAACAGTACACTTAAGTTTTTGAATAGGAAAGTAATTTTTCTTGTCTAGATTAGTTTTGATGTTTGTGTTGTTTTTGTTTTGCAAAGCTCACGATTTATGATCTTTTTGGCTTTCCATACTTGGGAATCCCACCTCTCACTGTTTTTCTTGGTGCCACAGACCACCAGACCACAACACTTTAGCAAACAGATGATTTAAAATAAACTGTCATCTGAGCTAGTCGCTCTGGCTTTGTTTTGGTGTAAATATCTTTAGATTGCATCTTTCTTTGTACCCTTACTTATGGTCACAAATTCGAGTTTTAATTTGAACTTAAGAACAGAGATTTCATTTCAAATTTTGTAACTTGTGTAGTTATTTCTATAAATACAAGTCTTTTTTGACACACGCAAATTCTTATCTGCAGATGCACATAGCTGAAATTCTCAGGCATTTTTGTTTCAATGTGACAAACCCTAAATCTGGTGTACATAGCATGACATCACCAAGGAAAGGAAGATATCTTCCGATTCTTAAAGGCTATAGCTGCCATCCCTGCTATCACGCTCCTTCTGGAAGGAGCTGAAAGCCACGCATCACACCACACACACACACACACACACACACACACACACACACACACACACACACACACACACACACACACACACACACACACACAAATAGCCTTGTAGAACTAACATGCTCAGACACACCTGATTCTAACTGCTGAATTTTTTCCTCAGCCTTTATCAGGTTCTGCAGGACTTGCTAATCATGCCTTTTAATCAAATCTATAGTGTAAAACCTGCAGGGACCTGGCACTCGCAATGCTAGCACACTTGCTAATGCCACAATGGGATTTAACAACTGCCCAATGTAGCTAAGGTTGAACACTACACTAATCACTTTGCTTCAAAATACAAAAAAATAAATCCCTTGTCACTCCCCTCCCATCTCTTCCACAGTTAGCTTGAAGTTTACGGACTGACATTAATCAAATTAGCATTCAAGCTAGGTTAGTGTGCTAAGTTGATACGTAAATCTATTCAACTCCAGGTTCACAAAAATGTTTTGTTTTGCTGTAGAGACCAGGGGCCTCATTTATCAAGCTTGCTTACGCTCAAAACGGGGTCGGAAAACTGCGTAAGCAACTTTTCGCGCAAACTTTGGGATTTATGAAAGAAAACTTAGCGGAAAAATGTGCGCAACTTTAAGTTGACTAAGGATCTGGCTTACGTACATTTTGGACATGGAGAGCACCTGCAGTGCTGCTGCTGAGAAGGATACAATTATGAAATCCTGCAGCATTATCACTTGTACTGCTTCGTTTTCACACGGAACAAGACCTCCCCCACACACACATACACACACACACACACACACACAAACACACAGCCTGAAGCGCAGAATACGGAATGCAGAATATCAGCAGGGGAACAGGTTTAGACAGAATGTCATGCGTCTGTGACAGTGTGTGTGTCCTGTCACTGTGACCCGATGTCATGGTCTGCATCTGCATCTCCCTCATGTGTCTCCTTGTGTTCCTCATGTGTCCCCTGGTCTGCAGCCCCTCCAGGATATCCCTCCCAGGTCCTGTACTCCCGTTGGTCTCCCCTAGTCACCCCGCTGCAGTTTCTCTATAAGGTTCAGCTTTACATTTAATTAGTCTCTTTGAGTGTGTTTCTTTCTCCATCGGTTTTTGTAGTTCTCCTTCCTTAGAACATTAGTTATTTAGCTTGCTCTTGTCTTTAGGTTTTTTTTTGCTCTTAGGTCATGTTAGTTTCCCCTCCTCTGCTCACTTTCCTCTCCCTGATCAGTTAATTGTTTTCACTAGGTTTCTCTCCCCACGCACCTGCAGCTTATCTCCCACTCATCATGCCCCAGTGTATTTAACCCTGTCTGCGTCTCAGTGTGTTGTTGGTTCATTGTTTGTGTCAGTCTCGTCTTGTTCCCCTCTCGTGATATTTGAATCTCTCTTGGTCTTTTTTGCGTTCTTGGATATCTCTGGGTTTTGTTATTAGGACATTTTGGATATTGGTTTTTGGCTCCCTGCCTTTTTGGATTTACTCTTTAATAAAGGATTTTTACGTTATTTCTACCAACCCTGTGTCATCTGGAATCTCTGCATCTTTGGGTCCTAACCTCCTCTTGGCTTACAACGTGTCACCCGATTGATCATGCGCCCTGGCTACTTGAACAAGGGAGATCTGTTTGGCTGACTGGTTAGCACGCGTCACTTTCACCCGGGAGTCTGGGGATCGAACGCCGATTGGACCATTTTATTTATATCTGCCACAGATCTCTCTGAAGAATTCACAACATTGACGGCTTCAGCAACGCTGTGCCACTCCGTGGATTTTCATTATTTGTTTTGCAAAAGCACTTCCTTTCATTTATCCACCTCACCCACAAGTACCTCAATTGCTGCTTCTGTGAAATTAAGCTTCCTTGATCTGCCTTGATCTACGGTCGCCATCGTCATTGGTGGAGCGCTGCAACAGCCGGCTTATGTATATGCATGAGATCCACAAGGCACTTTGCATTGACTATTTATGGCAGTAAGTGGGCGTGGTGAGGGCGGGATGTGACTAGGGTTGTCACGGTAACCGGTATAGCGGTAAACCCCGGTAAAAAAGTTGACAATAAAAATAACCGTCCAGTTTTTAAAAAACTAAATTATCTCGGTGGGTTTACCGTGGCCGCGGTTTAGGCGCGGTGACCCTTACCAGCCACCGTCGCTTCAGCTGAAGTTCCCGCGGCGCGCACACGCACTTTTTAGTTTGCAACAGCACCAAAACTTTGAAGCTGAAATAATGGCCGAAGGAGGAGACGGCAGCGCCCAGGACATCCATCAGCCCTCAAAGAAGACTAAATTGGAAGTATGGGCATATTTTGGATTTCTGAAAAATGCTGAGGGACAGTTAATAGAAGACGGCTATCCCGTTTGCAGAACGTGCAGGAAACAAGTGTCTGCAAAAGGCAGCAGCACTTTGAATCTAATGGCACATCTGCGTGACCATCACCCACGTCTCTACAGCCAGTGCAAGGTAAGTTAACATTAGCATTTTAGCTTAAATGCATGACGTGAGGACTTTTGGTTGAGGGAGAATGCAACGAGTCACTATATACTGCAGCCGCAGCGTCCTCTGCCAGCATTTAAACCGTGTCACGGACACCCTGTTGCTGGATGAAGCATCTTATTTGTTGATGATGAAGAGAAATATACAATTAGTTCCTTGTCATTGATTTGTTTACTTATTCAATGCCATTTATACTTGGACATTTGGATTTGATTACATAGTGTAGTAGTTATTTTAGTAATTTGTTTAAAGTGGCTATTTATTTTAAATACATATTTTTTTAAGGTTGACTTGTACAGTGCTCAAGTCAAGTGTGGACTGGAGTTTTAGATTTTCATTTTGATAATGAAGAAAACAAGTATATGAGAAAATAAGTGGTGTTTCTTTGATTTGTTTACATATTGTTTATGTTTTGAATGTTTGGATTTGTATAATTTAAACCTGCACTGACTACTGTAACATGTTCCAGAAAAATAAGCTATTTGTTCCTTTACTTGTGAAAAGTTGCACTTTTGCTAAGGCTTTGTGTTATTTTAGGTTTAATAAACACTGTTAAACCTTTTCAAAACTATTTCAGTTTGTGTAGAACAGGACTATCAATGCTTTCTGAACATATAAAACACCGTTTAAAAAATACCGCGATAATACCGAAAACCGTGATAATTTTGGTCACAATAACCGTGAGGTTACATTTTCATACCGTGACAACCCTAGATGTGACTAAAATGCAGCTGAGAAACTTTCTAGATAGTTTCCAATTTATGAAGCGGAGATTGCATGCACCTGTGCGTACTCCATGTTTGATAGATCACAGACCTACTTGGCGTAAGTACTTTTTTTTTTTTTTTTTGCTGAGCTTAAGTGCGGTTTTAGTAAGGATTCTACGCAACGTTTGATAAATGAGACCCGAGGGGAGGAACACAGGGGAAATATAAATTATAGATTTATAGATATAATGTAAATTATGTAGATAGTCAAATCTGAGCATTTTTAAGGGAAAATTAAAAAGGGAAAGGAAAAATAGTCTTGTGTTTTATAAAAATGAGCTTAAACAAGCTAGAACTGCATATTTTTCTGCGCTAATTGAGGAGAATAAGAATAATCCTACATTTCTTTTCAGTACAGTTGCTAAACTTACAAAGAATCATAGCTCTGAACCATCTATTCCCTTAGCCCTCAGCAGCAACAACTTTATGGGATTTTTCACGAGTAAAATAAATTCTATTAAAAACAAAAGTAAAGTGAGGCAGCATCAGAGGTAACTGTAGAGCCTCATCTGTGTTTGAACTGTTTTGATCCAGTTGAGCTTTCAGAGTTATCAAAAATATTAGCTTAATCTAAATCTGTGGTCCGCAATAGGCCCACCCCCTCTTTGTGGCCCCCGAACCCTGTGTGCATTCAATTGTAGTAACTTAATTGAATTGAATTAAGTTACTTTAAAATTCTTAAACTACGTAACCCCAGCTTTAATGCATATTTATGCTGTCAGGCTTACAAGCACAAAAAATTAAAGACTTGAATCTGTGCCCATACTTTCTGTTGTGGTTGTTCGCGTCTGTGCTGTGACACAGAATGACCTAGTTATAGCCACTGGCCTACTCAGGAAGCCATTAGCGACAACAGCAATCAATATAAAGTGTCATATTGTATTTTAGTTAGACCTTGGCCAAAGAGACAAAAGGGAACTTGTCCATCTCCAGCTGCGTCTCTTCTCCGTAATGTCCACTCAGCTGACCCTTCAGTATCCGAGTGGCCGTCACTGTCGGGACGCCCATCCCTGAACACACAAAAGCAGGTTGACTTGTAAGATTGATTTATGATCAGCACGGATTAAAAAGCCAAACTCTGCACCACTAAACTGATAAAGCTCCATTTGATGTTTGCAGCATGTTTTCATTGATATGTTAGAGCAGCACGACTGCTGTCAGGCTAAACATTTTCTTTGATTCCTGTTACATAAGACACCCATGCGATGAGTAAAAGACAAACAAAGGATTTCTTAGAAAGTCAAAGTCTTTCGTGGCTAATGCAGAACCCGCAGGAAAAACTTTAGAGTTACAGATTTACAAAAAAGTAACTCCTGAGAGGGAAAGGTTTTAGCTTTCTGTGCAGTTTTGGTACGCACATTTTCATCTGAATGCCTGAAATGAAACAGTTCGCAGCATTCAGACTAGTGTGACCTCTCTTGTACACAGCATTGAAAAACTAAAGTATCTGAAGCTCTCGGCCGAGAATGAATGACTACAGGTTTGGTAAAGGCTTTCCAGCTTATTTGAAACTCAAATTGTTTGCTTAAATTTAGTTTCAGACACGTAAAGCGAAACAAAGGTGTCAGTTTCCTTTCAAAAGATATTCTAGATGAAAATGTTATGAAGATTTTCACTGGTGATCTCTAAACGGCCTAACGTGACCATGAATGAAGCAAAATGCAAGAATGTCATGCTGGGTAAGCAGGCAGAAACACCGCAGAGGCCCGGTGGAGGATAAATGTTTTTGTAGAACCAGTGAGCATCCCAACACCAACAGAAGCCCAGCCATCTGATGGCAGCGCTGCAGCTTGGTTTCATTCCCTTCATGTCAGAAAACATCTTTAAAATTTCACTCATCTTCTCCTGCTGGAATGAATCTTTTGTATTAGTCCATCCTAAATAAATAAACTCTCTGGTGATCGTTCTGGAAAACAAAACTCTTTGATTTAGCATTCCTAACTACTGATAAAGATGTGAGAAGCGACGTACCATCACCAAGGAACAGGATGACATTCTTAGCTTTGTTTGTGTTGAGAGTTTGCAGAGTCAAAGCATTCTTCAGGGTCTTCTGGGCCCACGTGTTCCAAAATGTGGGATCTTTTTCTTGCTCTGGATTATAAAATAATCAGATTTGATTTTGATGATTACATAAAATGAAGACTGGTTTATAAAACTGCTAATTAAAGCAAACATGAACCCCAAACCTCAACTCAGAATAGAATATTTGACGGATTACAGTTTTTCTCAATTGTTTACACACATTTTCTGGTACTTGAGACACAATGACCACAACATGTAACCAATTCACCAACCCCCTTAACCAATTCTGCTAAACTACAAGCACAATTCCTGCTTTGCACTCAAATTGCTAATCTAAAACACATTTTTTTCAAAACACTACACACAATTCTCTGCTGTTGGCACAATGTTCAAGCAGAAATATCTTGTTTTCATAAAGGAACACACTGCTATTCAAATATGCACACTGACTCATCACAAGGGCAAACACCCGTCACACAGTTTTACAATCAGCAATCAGAGCTTTAGCATAAAAGGGCAACAGGTGAGCTCTTCTGTTTTGGAGCAATGGATGCCAACATTGGAACCAGAGCCAGAGGAGTGAGAGTAAGGGAACATTACAATGTGTGCAGCGCTTAGCTATCATGGCATCATCCATCACCATGCTACCCTTGGCCCCTACAACTCCGCCCATCTGATCACATTCCTGGACACCCTACACAACACACTCATTCCACCAAATCAGGTAGATGGTCCAGAACAGCCCAGGTACGTTGTCATTTGGGACATTTGGGACATTTGTGGAACTGGTTCACTGGCCACCCACGCTTTTTAGTTGTTTATCTCCCTCCATATTCTCCATTCCTCAATCCCACTGAGGAATTTTTTTCTGCATGGAGATGGAAGGTGTATGACCGACAGACAAGCTATGGAGGACGCATGTGGAGATATGGCAGCTGATTCTTTTCATGGCTATAATCGCCATACTAGGAGATATTTCCCCCGCTGCTTGGCCAGGGACAACATTGCTTGTGATGTGGATGAGGCGCTGTGGCCAGACCACAACAGAAGAGAGGATGCAGCATAGTTTGTTTTTTTTACTGTAACTGTATACAGTAAATTCTTCTGTTGTATGTTGTTCATGTGTGCAACTTTGTGTTGGTAGGGAATGGGATAAACATTGTGTACAATGTTTTGTGGGAAAAATAAAATTATTTTTACCATGTATTTGTGTGTTCAGTGTAAAAAACAATATTCTGAAATATTTTACAACACAAGTATGTATTTACTGTCTGTAGTAGGTGTAACACTGAACCAAAAAGGCTTAAGTCATTATGATGAAAGGAGAAGATGTGTTTTCCATTCATCATAGTGTTTTACGATGAGCACGTAAGTGTTCAATTCAATTCAATTTTATTTATATAGCTCCAAATCACGACAAGAGTCGTCTCAAGGCACTTCACATAATAAACATTCCAATTCAGGTCAGTTCATTAAGCCAATCAGAAAAATTTTTTCCTATATAAGGAACCCAGCAAATTGCATCAAGTCACTGACTAGTGTCAGAGTCTTTACAGCAATCCTCATACTAAGCAAGCATGCAGTGACAGTGGAGAGGAAAACTCCCTTTTAACAGGAAGAAACCTCCAGAGGATCCTGGCTCAGTATAAGCAGCCATCCTCCACGACTCACTGGGGATGGAGAAGACAGAGCAGGCACACACACACACACACACACACACACACACACACACACACACACACCAAGCAATGTGTCTATGGTTACATTGTTCTGCTGGTTCTTATAAATGTCTATTCATGTGATGGTTTGTGTGTGTCGGTTGACAACAAAATCACATTGTGAGGAGAAATAACATTGTTCCGAATGTGAAGTTTCATTTTGCAGGTTAATTGAGGGGTTTTGCCCATTGTGTGTGTTTTTGGATTTGTGTGTCGAGTTCTGAGAGAATATGAGGCATGCTTTCAGAAAATGTGTGTAAACAATTGAGAAAACTGTATTACTCTTTCTCGCTGATCAACCTAATAGACCTTCTGATCAAACAGGAAGTTTCAAGACTTCTTTAATGGAGGGCAAATATGGTTTTAATCATCAGATTAATACTCCTTAAGCTCTAAACTCAAATTAAATCTATTACAGTTCCTCAAATTTAAAGCGGGCATTCACTTGTTATTTCAATAAATGTGCTGTGGTCTCTGAAAATAAATGGATGCCTTGAGAAGTTTTCAGTGGAATAAAAGCTCTGGCATTCCGGTTTCAGGAAGTTGAGATTAGCTGGACAACTGGGGGTGGAAAACGGAAGGAGTTTGAGTCTTGCTTAAAAATATTGATGATGTGCTATCATCTGGCCTCAGGTTGGCTTCAATTTTTCCATTTTTACAATAGATACGTAAGCGGCACATAATGTAGATGCGCTTTACCCGTTCGCTTCCTTCCCACTGGGAGCGTTTCAGACTCAAAACAGCGCAGAACGCGTGTCATACAGCTGGTCCTACGAGGCCACAAAACAACCTGAAAAAATTACACGTGATTTCAACTGTTCCCGTGGTAACGAGCAACGAAAAAGATGGTAGCATGTATCTCAAAAATCTGTGGTTTATTTTCTGTTCTGTCTACCTCGGCTACGGGAAATCTAAACGGGACTTTTATTTTGAAAGTTTCCTGGTGTCTTACACTACTTTTGTGTTTAACTTCCTGTCTGGCCCAATCTTAACTGCTGAGCTTGATGCGTTCTGGAGGCACAGCTCTGTAAAAATAGGCTTGAAGGGTAAGCAATGCGTGACTCTGATTCTGGGACGCAACAAAACGTGGCTATTTGCTGCCAGTAGAAACGCACTCATCCACTTTAACGTACAACGCTTCACAGATGTGACATGACACTTGCACATCTGGTGGAACGCCTTTCTTCACTATTCCGTCTTGAGTTAAAAAAGCAACGTTGATGTGACATCTCCACACAAGTCTGAACATGTTCCACTATGTTGTAGAGTTGCTAATGCTCATGGTTAGTTTCTGCTAGCGGAGACACGCTCTGCTCTCTCCTGGACGCTAAATCAACACAGCCTCCCAGGTCACAAGCCGCGGTGGGTGGGGCATGACTGTGATGAAAAGAAGACCAGCCTTTTCTGACTCAAGAGTTTCCCCATCTATTTTCATCCGGCAGAAGACTATTTTCACATTCAACATGCATGTGAAACTCAACGTGACTGATTGTAAACTTATCTGTGTTTAGGAAAACAAAAATGTAAAGGTTATGACCTAAAGATCAGGGTGGGAGAATGATATGTCACCAAGAAAATATTTAGACAATAAATTCCTGTTTTACCCTGTGATGTTGGAACTCAGCAGAAATAACATTTTGATTTTCCCAAAACAAAGAATTCCAATGAAAAAACAAACATCCTGAAATGATAAGCACCCTACTCCTACAAAATTGAAAACTCTAAGCTTGTTCTTGGCATCTCCTGCTAAACGGCGAACAACTGGATGTTAATTTTCCTGCACAGTAACTCACCAGGGAATGGTGCTCGTTGGTAGCTCTCTGAGATCAGACAGGAACAAGCGATGAGCAAGCCGGCAGCGTACATGTTGTTGTCTGAGTGTGGCTGATGGAGCGATCCCTTCAGCGGTCACGTCGGCTACAACGGGTTAAGAACACAGACTAGTATTGATCTTCAATCACCCACTCAGACACACCTCTGTAATATTTATTTACTCCATGACTGAAAGGAACTGGAAAGGGAGGAGTCTTGGGCTCCCTATTGTAGCTCACCATCACATGTGTGAATACGTGTGAATTAATTAATTATACACTTTAATGTAAAGCGTGGGTCATTTATTAATTATCATTCATTATGCCAACATCTGTAAACAGGTACAGATTGGGCTGCATTCATGCATTTTCCTGCCTCGGCTCCAATTTGGTCCATGTAAATATTTTTCCTGCATCCAAGAGAAAGTAGCCCACTTGTGTCACCTCCCCCTGATTCTGGTTTGGGTTCTGAAACCTGGATTTTGTGAAAAATGACTTCTGCACTGGGGACAAAACTCTGCGTCCTATCTACAAAAGCCTGTGTAATGGCCAGCTCAGGATAAGTGATTATAGTTGTGTAATGGACTTGGTAGTCCAGTGGGTAGAGCGTCAGAGTTCGCCTCCCGGTCGTGGCGGTAACGTTTTAGCTGCAATTGTCAGTATGATGTTTTCAATCCTTTATTGGTAAACAGTTTAAAATATTAGAACTAATATGTTTTTTGACTTTCTTTGTTTATGTAGCCGGTGTGAGTCCATGTGAGGTGAGCGGAGTAATAAATCAACTAAAATGCTGCTTGGAAACGACCAAATTCAAACAAAATACTTTGCAGAAAAGAATCAATAAAACAAAAATTTTAATAAATGAAACATTTTTCAGCTGAGTAAATAAATGACTGCGGACACCGGGAGCGACAGTAATATTTTACCATAAATCGTGTCTACCATTGCTGTCAAAGTTTTTTAAATGCATGATCTGGCTCCTTTAGTTTGTTTCATCAAGAGAGTAAATTTGTCTTAAAACTGGAATGTCTAATGTAAAGGCATGTCTTTGATTTGTGTCTCGGATGTCAACAACTGGATCTCTGAGCACCTCCCATTTAAAAAAAACAACAACAAACAATGAGGAGGAAATGGAAGCTGCTTCTTGTAAAGTTAAGCCTCACAGCAAACAGCAGTGGCCCAACAGGGGCCCTTATGGGTTCTGGCCAGTCAGGCTTTCATCTGTAATTATCCTCACCCTCCTCCTTTCTTCTTGTGCTTACAGTCAAGGTCATTTTAATGGGATTGAGCTCCAGAGCACTGAGAGGTTTAAGAGCCATAACAAAGCCGATTAACAGCAAATGATTGACTGGTCACGTCCACCCCTGAAAAAAATTACTTCGGAAAAAGATTATTTCAAGACAAAAACCTTTTACCTGTTCTCATCTGACAAATCGCTCCTGATTTTGTAAATCAAGAAAACGTTCCGTGAAAGCCTCCTCATGGATGGGATTACTGCATCCCATGATTTGATTCCTGCCTTTTTTTAACGTCCCAACAAAGAGTTTCATAACTGGACCTAAAGAAAGTTTGCCAATACCTTTAAACATCTACCTCTGACATGAAACTGTCAGACCCCATCCCGCTTCATAAGAAACAGACCTGGAAAAATACATTTTCACATTGGCAGGCCAGCATGGATGGCTCCTTCTACCATATTCCTTAGATGCAGTTATCTCAAAAGCGTCCAGGTCCACTCAGAGGAAGTGATCCGGCCAGTCTGCAGGTGAAATAGCACAGAAGAGACAAAACCGCCACCAGCAGCACGCCGGACAGCACGGTGGTCAGGAGGATGTGAAGTCCTTCTTCAGACATGGGTGAAAGTTCCCAGAGAAGACTAGCTCTGACCTTCTGCTCCTGCCTTCTGTGACTGATGGAGCAACTGTGTCACTCCAGCAGGTAGATGCTCCAGCATGGATTAAGGCTTTATTCTCATAAGTGGGCTGTGAACAGGTGGTGCTTAATGTGCTCATAATGAGAGGATGAATATAAATCAGACTGCAGACTTTCTAACCACTCTGAGTGGCAACAGACACCAAACCCTGTACCCACTTTTTTAAAGAGGCAACTAACTTGTTTTGCTTCTCACACCGCGACTGCCTCTTCCAGCCTCTTTGCATGAGCAGGACGACTAAAATGCGGATTCAGACGTGCGTTTCCTGCAAACCCTGCTTCATGAAGACTGCATGACTTTATTTCATTAAACAATAAATTATACAGATAAGGAATGACACTTGACCAAGAAAAGCCCTCCAAACACATCCCGAGGTAATCTGGACTGGAGGGATCAGCGCGCATGTCGAGAGGCAAAAGTAAGAGGAGATTCTCCCGATCCACCGACAGCGTGGTGTTCCCAAAAGCAACGTATAAGGTGCTGGAAAACAAGAATTAATTAACAAGAAAAGTTAATGGTCTTACTTACTGTTGGTGACGCAGATCTACATCCAGGTGCGCGCGGAGTCATCAAGCTCTCTTCACCTGGAAACGCGCGTGCTTACCGCTCCTTCACAACCCTTTTTATAAGGCCGCACTTGTTCGGATCTGAGAATAGCGGTCTGTGACCCAAGAGGGAGGGGGGGGAGGATGCACTGCCGCTGGGAGCAGATGGACCAAGAGCTCCGCCTGCCTGACGGATCAAGCTGCTGCAGAAGACCGAGAATGCTGACTGATGGATGCGCCAAGCGTTGGGCTCTGATAAGGTTTTAAGGGGCTCCACAGTGAAAGGTTCCTACAGCTTGTTGTTCATAGTAACCTCCTGTAGGCGTCACTGCAGGACCTGCTTCCATTAAACGGACAGTTTGGATGTTTTTCTGTGGAAAAAAGGTCAGGAACAGTTAATGTCTCACCTCTGTTTGGAGAAACGGAGTCCAATTCTAACCGTTTTAGTTCACAGTTAATATCACAGGGAGCAGCTACCAGCTCATAGTTATAAAGATACTAGGTGATAAATATGAATTTTGGTTTTTATTCGTCAAACTGACATAATTGGACTTTAGTTGAATTTGACTAATATTATTAAAGCAAATAAGAAAGAAACAACAAATAATGACTTTTGAAATGTGTTTTATTAAAAAATGAGAGCTGTAATCACAGTACAGTGACGACCCCAAGGGGTGGCCAGGAGTGGCCAAGCACCCCCCCCCCCTTCCCTCCATCTGACTGTAGCATTTGTATTAAAAGATTACAAAGTCATTTAAAAATTATTTGATAAGCTTTCATCTTGTCTTTATTATTAGTCAGCACCTGATCACACTTCAGACTTGAAGCTAATGATGGTATATTAGAGCATCCTGGTGCAAAGAGCTAAACTTTTATACATGACACGGTTAGTCGAATAATCGTCAACAAAACTGGTGATTAGTTGATTATTAAAATAGTCGTTTGTGGCAGCCCTAGTTACGATGCCCCTTGTGACTTTGGCAGAGCACATCCAACCAGGAGGGGAGAACTAAAGGAATACCCAGGACACGCTAGAGGGACTATATTCTTTTGCTGGCCTGGGAAGGCCTTAGGATTGCCTTGAAGGAGCTGGCCTAATTGTTACACCAAAAGTCACATACACCTTCTTCTGTGCACGCATTCAGACAACAGTTTTTGGAGCATTATTTCCTGATATTTTGACATCTCGCCTTGGATTGACTAACAGCAACACAACTCTACCACTGACTTGCAACATGGATGTTTTATCTACACAAATAACACGTCTGGAGGCGTTATTGCTGTGTGGTGAAGTTGCTAGTGCTAATGATTAGCTGAAAGTAGTCGGGACGTTTCGTGTTATTTCTTGAATTTTAAACCAACAACAGCCTTCTCCAGATTGAGTTAAGGGTGAGTCCATCAGAATTAGCATCAGAAGGGTTTTATTGCCATATGTGCGAGAAATCACATTAGGAAATTGCTGCAGTACTGGTGCAAAAAGACAGATAATAAGAGATAAACAAATATAGGAAGTAGGAATGTAATCATGATAAAATGATAATATAAAGTGGTTATAATTAGAGAAGCGGCTACTATATACAAGACAGTGAAGGAACTGGTCAGAGTGGAACAATTCAGGTAACACAACACCGGGTCATACTGAAACCAAGTGACTGGAGTGGGCAGTCCTAGGATTGTCATTCATGAGTCCAACTTCAGAGGGGAAGAAACTGTTTTTCTGGCAAGAGGATCTGGTCCGAATGGATCTGAGCCTCCTGCCAGATGAGAGAGAATCAAAAACACTAACACTAACACTAGCATACAAAGTCCGAGATGGTACGGCTCCCATCTACCTGAATCCTCTTGCAAAGGCTTACGTCTCGGCCCGGCCGCTCCGGTCATCACAGGATCGTCGGCTAGCAGTGCCTACACCACGCTCAGGACAATCCAGACTTTTCTCATGCATTGTTCCACAAATGTAGAATGACCTTCCAAGCACTACCAGAACTGCGGCTTCCTTTTCAATTTTCAAGAAACTCCTGAAGACCCTGCTCTTCAGAGAGCATCTTCTTAACTAGCACCTTGCCTGCACCCGTCCCCTCTCTCTACCGTCCACTCCTTGTTCCCTCCTCTCCATGACTGATGCCAAGTTGTTGTTGTTATTGTTGTTGTTAGCCTCAAGGGCAAAATGCCGATTATCACTTGTAAGTCGCTTTGGACAAAAGCGTCTGCTAAATACATAAACATAAACAAAAAGACTATGTCCAGGGTGACACGTGTCAGCTGCTATCCGACCGGCATGCCTCGGTGTGCTGGAGGTGTACGGGTCCTGTATGGAGGAGAGTTTGCAGCCAGTGACCTTCTCGGCAGAGCGTACAACACGCTGCAGCCTCTTCTTGTGCCTGGTATAGCTCCAGCGTACCACACGGTGATTGAAGAGTTGAGGATGACTCGGTGACTGCGGTGTAGAACTGCTTCATCGACTGCACTGATAGGTTGAACTTCAGCTGCCTCAGGAAGTTCATCCTCTGCTGGGCCATTTTTATGATAGAGGTGATGGTGGGCTCCCACATGAGGTATTCGGTGGTGGTGGTGCCCAGAACATGAGTCCATCATCGTGATGGGCGTGTCAGACAGCGTTATGGGGGGAGGGGCTGGGTCAGAATGAATGTTGACAGTGTGTCGTAGATTTGTCAGGCTATCTTTGATTTTCATCATCTATTTTCTCTCAGAAGCTCATGCAGCATATAAGAGTTGGACAGGAGACCATTTTATTGTTCCGCTAGCATGAAAAACTCAAAGTGACTGATTTAATTATGTTTTTAGTGAACCACACTTTAACACTCAGCTTGGTGAAGTTGGATTAGTCAAGAAACAGAGAAAAAGCAACACTGGAAAAAATGCACATGGCATCTCTACTGGAACTGCAAGGGGCAACGTTTCTTCTTCTCTTTTTTTCCTTCTCTCAGAGTAAAACATGGACTTCCTGACCAGAACATCATGTTTAGCCCAAAAAACAACCTGAAGCGGACTCCACTCAAGAGCAGTCCTGAGTTACAACCATCGACAGGTTACAACGCGTCATTTGGAATTCTAGGATGTCCAAAGAAGATCCCGCCTTTTTCGTCTGATTTGGCTAGAAAGGCTCTAGTACGATTGGATATTTAATTTAACAGCAAACTGGCTGTCCTCAGTCCTCGCTAAGTACTGACTGTCGTGTCCTTCTGCCACCAGCAGGAAGCTGTTTTGGGGAGTTTAGTAAAGAAAATGTGAACTTAGCGCTATAATAAACAGCCTGTCCTGTTTGCACAATATTATACGTTTCATGTTTCATAAAAAAAAATAAAAAATGTAAAATGTGAATTTTAAATCTTGTTGCATTTATAAAACTGTTGGACTTTCTTTACATCTCTTGGCTCTGAAGCATTCGATTACAGAGGATAAACATATGTGCCTTACCCGGGCATGACATTTTACCCTCCCACTGTCTTATGTGTGACCCCGCGAGGAAAGTTGACCATTGAGCAGGGTTGATGGTTTATCCCTTGAGGTCCACGTGGCAGGGGTGAAGTGGTGCTCACTCCTCACCCCTGCCACATGGACCCAAGGGATAAACCATCAACCCTGCTCAATGGTCAACTTTCCTTGCGGGGTCAGACCCATTAGGACAGTGGGAGGGTTATTAAAACAGCCCTATTCTGCCAGCTGTGTGCATCAGGTCTGTTTCTTCTCTAGAATAATGAAAACTGGTGAAAATTAGGTCTAAATCATAATCAGCTTTAACTTAATTTTTGATTACATGATATACATTTAATCTGATGATGAGAGATGTGCTGTAACTTGTCTTAACCTATTAAAGCAGGATAGCCTAATAATGAAGTAATACGATAACCCCAATAGAGCCAACAGATAGTCAGTCTACAGTGTGATAAAATGCTACAAGAATTATTACAAGTTCGCATTTGATGTTTTTCAGGTTCTTTTATGAAATAAACTGAACCTGGTTTGTTGCTAAACAGGAAAGGATGTTTTTTATAGTGATGAGTTCACATTTTCTTCAAAAAAACTCCTCAAGATCTGGCTGTAAACATAAAAACCTGCAGCAAGGGAAAACTGTTTCCTCTTACACGAAATAGCCAATCGTAGTAGAGCCTTTCCAGCCGATCAGAGGCGAGAAAAGCGAGACCTTCCTTGGACGTCCTAGAATTCCAAATGACTCGAGTTGCAACTGCTTCTTCTACGAGTTTCGTTCTGGCGAGATGCTCGTTTGTTTGTTTTAATGACGTCATTACGCGGCTCGTGCACTAGCTTTGAGAGCAACTAAACATTTTTGTGACAGGGAACTGTGTATTTTTACAATTGATAAGCGAGTGTAATTGATTACAGTATGATATTTTTATTGATTTATTTGAATACATTATGAAATTGTTCTTCCTCGTTCGTTTGTTCCACTTCTTCCGGACAATGTACCGCCTCTTCTTAAGCCTAAACGCCCAAGATCAACGTCGCTTCCGCCGCATCCAGCGAGCATTGCAGGAGGCTCTTGCTGCGGAGGCGCAGGCGCGGCAGACCTAGAACAGCAGGGTAAGAAGTCGTGCTCCGGCTCTTCACGGTGCAAACCCGCTTTTGATAAAGTCTAAACGTTTGGTTAGTTCCGTTAGGAATGACGGTTACGAGTTACACGTTTAACTGACGTTACAAGTCACAGCACGGGAAGATTTCTCTAAACTAACTTGTAACGCAACTAATGACATTTACTTAGCGTTCAGTAACCTTATCTTTGTAGCTTTTATGAACACTTATATTTAATATGACTTTTCGGACTTGCAGGTCGTTGTTTAAAGCTGATTTACTTACTGGTTGTGTAATAACGTTCGTTTATTCTGTAGTATTTATGGAGTCACATCTGTGTGTGTGTGTGTGTGTGTGTGTGTGTGTGTGTGTGTGTGTGTGTGTGTGTGTGTGTGTGTGTGTGTGTGTGTGTGTGTGTGTGTGTGTGTGTGTGTGTGTGTTTACTGTCACACAGCCTTTACACATCGACCACTTAACAGCATTTTCACTTTATCCTCCAATCCACCTTCTGCTACCCAAACATCAGCCACAGGTCAGCCACGCCTGGACTGCTGCTCCCAGAATAACGAGAAGGCTTTTTGAAGTGGAGCTGCCTGTCACTAATGTCTTTGAGACAATAAGTCATTGTAGATCTCACATGGTTTATTTGACTCTCTTTAAAGTCAGGGCCTTCTCAGAAGATGTTGTCCTCAGTGATTCACAACAAAGTCAGCAGTGTGAGTCGCTTCCTTACGAAGCACAAATTAAAGACAGCTTCATGAGGTGCTCATTAAAAGTTCTCAGTGTTTTGTTTGGGAGTTAGTTCTGCTTTCTTCTATTAATTTACAGGAGAAAGCTCAAGCTAAAATGTATAAGCCCTGGCCTGACGTATGGCTCGAACGGTTGTAGACTGGGAACAGTGTTGGTAAAGGATTTATTGGCTCTGGATGTGCTGCTCTGGGCAGGACAGTTTACTATGCAGTTATTCATTACCTAAGTGTGACCACGCGTGTGCTGCAGAGCACCACAACAACAGCTAGGACTGGTAATCTCCTGTTATGTTTGTGCCCGTGTCCATGTGCCACTTCTTTAATCCATGGTCTCATGCTGACAGAAAACCTATTTTCATATGTTCAAGCAACAAATTTCTTACAAAACTTGAATTGATTATATTCTTTGGGGTGCTTTGCTTTCAGGTTCAGGTCAGTTCAGGTCGGTTTAACACAACATGAAACTTTGACTGCGATGGTGACTCAGGACTTAGCTGGAAGACATTTGATCAGTGCACATGCGTCAGAGCACCTGAAATGCACACAGAATGACGCCTTAGAGTCGTCTGATAGCCAGGAATCTGAAGCATGTCATTGCTGCAGCCTAGATATTATAAACCACGTGAAAGAAAATGCAAGGCCTTTATTTACTTATTGCAAACGTGCTTGTGAAATCTAAAAATAAACCTAAAGTGTTATGATTCCAGTAAAGCCGTGCAGCTTAGTTTAACAATCCTACTCCTGAGCAGCATAAAGCTGATTGCCTGGGAAAGTAGCTTTTATTTTCTTAAACATTTCACTATCAGGGTGTTTTCACCAAAGGAAACATCTCTGTGCTGGGACAGAAAAGTTTCCATGACCGTCTTGGCCGGGACCGTCTTATCTGCTGTGGCCTTCAGGCAGAAACATGAGGGGATACAAATGATTAAGTGTTAGAGCTGAGATGAATGGTGGGTGCTTTTATGAATGTTTACGCATCGATGCAGGCCCACTGTAAATGGCACGGTGTTAGTGCTCTACATACGAGAACAGCATGTGGGAAAAGATTGTATTTTCAGCTTCAGGAAACGTCATTTCTTCCAGTTTCCTTTGAAATACTAAGTCAAACTGCCATTTAGTCTTGGTTCCTCTGTGAGTGACAAAGATACAAACAAGGTTTTAGTCGAAAATAAATGCAGAAGTTATATTTCCTCCAATGCTTCCCCTTTCACATTCGTCAAGGATGTAGCACACTGATTTTTTTACGCATGTTTACATGTTGCGGTTCACATGACCAATCTGCCATTTTATGTCAAACACACCCATATTAGTCTGTGTTGTTCTTTTCTTCTGAAAAATTATCTCAGTTTTACTTTTCAGAAATAGCCAAATGGCCCACTGCCGTACAAGCAGTGTAGCACCCAATCCCGATTCCCGACACAAACACACTCCAGTTTTCCTTGGAGGATTGCCCTCACACCATAAATAATCGTCCAGTTTGCAGGATCAGTGACGAATTACTGACGCATGTTTGAGGTTTACAGCCTCACTTTAAAGGCTGTGGTCTTGTGTTATCCTCATGTACTGTCAGCTTTTATACGGGAAGACGTTGTGGGAAACCACAGAAGATTTGTTACAAACTGCCCAGAAGTGACATCCACCAAAGACTTGTTCGTTTCTGACTTACATCAGCATGTCTTTTTAAATCGCTTCAGCTCAAGTAAGGCCATTAACCAGATGTTCTCATATGGGGAGAAAAAAGTCTCAAAAGATCTGTGTGTGTGTGTGTGTGTGTGTGTGTGTGTGTGTGTGTGTGTGTGTGTGTGTGTGTGTGTGTGTGTGTGTGTGTGTGTGTGTGTGTGTGTGTGTGTGTGTGTGTGTGTGTGTGTGTGTAGATAGATCTAAGCATGTGTAACTCTTGATTTGTAACTTGTGTCTACATTTTCGTGTAACTTCAGCTCCTACGCATACAAATAATTGAACACACACACACACACACACACACACACACACACACACACACACACACACACACACACACACATCACCTGGTACACATAGACAAAACTACATTACACACAGATCAGCTTACAAATACGAAAATCCTATTGAGACCCTTTTCACCTGACTGATTTGTGTGCAAGTGGTGCATTTGAATCCTGGGTGGAAGCTGGGATCAGATTGACACACCGTCTCCAGACAAGGAAGCAGCTTTCGGGGCCAGTTTACATGTGTGCACAATAACATGTAAACTGCCCCACTGTTATTGTGCACACACATAAACTGGCCTGAGATGCGCTTCCTTGTCTGGTGCATGTTGACACATTGTTGATAATATTACTACATTTCAAGGCTTTATCTATACAGTGAAATTAGTTGAAATAGAGCAGAGTTGTATTAGAAAACAGTAGTCTGCAGCAACCTCTGCAGCCCGGCGAATCTGTGATGAATTAGTGCCGCCTCAGTCTCCTCTTCTTTCATTGGGTCACTGGAGTTTAAATTAAGTGGATGAGAAACCCATGGGGAGGGCTCTGCATAAATGAGAGTAAAGTTGAATTTTAAACGCGTGAAACTGTCACAAAGTGGCGTTAAAAACAGCGTTTTATGTCACAGAGCGGCGAAAAAAGCAGCATTCAATGTCCGTACAAAACGCCGTTTTTTACGCCACCCACACAGGGAACGCGTCTGGGATTAGGGTGACGTAAAAAACGGCGTTTAATGTCAGAAAAAAACGCTGTTTTTTCCGGCGTTCTACGGGACCGGTAAGAACGGCTCTGGCTGGCGTCAAATACGACGTTCTGGGAGAGTTATCGCCGTATTTTACAGCGTCTTGACACATCAAATGGCATTTTTTTCGCCATCTCTTAACTAGACGGGTTGGGAAAGTGGCGTATTTCGCTGGTTTTGACTTTCCATAGCCCAAGCTGAAAAAACGCAAGCGCTCATTGCTCGCTCCCACGGTGCGCACAAACACAAACAACGCACGCACCAGGCGCTGGGATTCTAACAGAGCCAATAAAGCTCTGATATCACAATGAGAGTTAACGTGATGAGCGGAACCAGGACCCAAATTCCTGGTGGGCTGATCTGAGGTCGGTGTTTTTAGTCGTCTCTTTATTTTTTTCGGGCCGTGTTCAGTCATGACACTCTGCTGATCACCTGCTGATGAGAAGATTTCTCCTGTCAGTGGAACAGGTGAACTGCTGAACAAGCGTTAGGTCCTAGAAACACTTTCTATGCCCAGACTAGTGACCTGTTATTTGTAATTTTATAATTAATATTAAGTGAATGCACTAAACCCACAAATGATAGAAGATCAGATTAAATATTATTAATCATATTACTATCAAATGTAAATAAGTATAACAGATAACTAATCTTAATGAAACAATTATATTAATGTTTTTTATTTTAATATTGATTATATTTCATTTCTAAGGTTTGGATGTCTGTGAACATTACAGAATATTCAGATTGGTGTAAAGAACATGATATTATTAATAACAGGTCATGATCTAAAGCTGGTCTGAAGTATAAAACTCTGTCCTGGGCCTAAAGCCCTGCAGATATATTTAGTTTCTATAAACACCAACAACAAATAAACAACAGCAGCTGGATTCTACTTTGTTCCTTAAATTGAGTCACGTAGTTTTGCAAGTTCTGCAGCTCACACATTCAACATGGAGCTCTGACAGCTGATTGGTTCTTTTGGTATCTAGTGCAGTTCTGGTACTGAGCAGCATGGATGCATCAGTGGATTTCACTGTAGTCTGTGTTCATAATGGATTAAGAAAGGACAGGAAAACATTAACTCAAATATATCATTATAATGAACATGTATAGATACTTTATCATACATACCTACCAGCCTGTAACTCCCCCCAAAAATGCACCAGACTGATGCGTTTAAATATAAAATGTCCGATAATTTTTTCCGGGGGGGGGGGGGGGCTAGAGTACTCTAATACTTATCTTTTTTACCTCAGAGAAATCTCAACACCCACACTTTTAAACACTGTGTATGTGAACGTGTTATTCCAAATTTTTCAGAAACAAGAATACTGACCTTAAAACCAATCAAAACCCAAATAGCCCAAATAGTGGCTGTGTGTAAATAATGTGAGCCCCCCCCCAATAATTTTCAGTCAGATGAGAATTTTTTGCTTCAATCCCTTGTCTATGTGTGTGTGTGTGTGTGTGTGTGTGTGTGTGTGTGTGTGTGTGTGTGTGTGTGTGTTAGGGCTGGACGATATAGAAAAATATATTGATCAATATCGATAGTTATTGAAAAATATATATTTTTTAAATTGTAGAAAACATATTTTACGTGCACCCCTGGCCATTTTATTTTTGGTATTTTAATTTTTTCTCCACCTCTTCTTGCTGCAACATTTTTAGGGCTGCCACAAACGACTATTTTAGTAGTCAACTAATCACCGGTTTGGTGGACAATTAGTTGACTAATTGTG
Organism: Nothobranchius furzeri; assembly: GCF_043380555.1. Lineage (NCBI taxonomy): Eukaryota > Metazoa > Chordata > Actinopteri > Cyprinodontiformes > Nothobranchiidae > Nothobranchius > Nothobranchius furzeri. Next base: position 76,778,382 of record NC_091743.1, read on the forward strand.
TCATTTATAAAAGTTTAGCTCATTGCACCAGGATGCTCTAATATACCATCATTAGCTTCTAGTCTGAAGTGTGATCAGCTATGTGTCATCTAATAGTAAAGAAAAGATGAAAGCTTATCAAACAACTTTTAATTAACTTTGTAACCTGTTAATACAAATGCCACAGTCAGGTGGAGGTAGGCACCTAAAACCAAAAGTGACTTGTCTTCACAAGAGGCATGGTGGCAAGGTTGAAGTCTGCTTTACCGTAAAGATAAAATATATTAAAGTTAGTTTATTTACCAGATTCATGATTCTGTTATATCAAATAAAGTAGGTTAAGATTTAACACAAAGAAAATGTTTTATGCTTTCAAAATATTAGTTTCTTGATTGTTCAGTCAGCAACCTTTTTATTTTCTCATAAATGCATATATTACATATATAATACGTATACATACGAGCAGGAACACACAGATCTTTTGAGACTTTTTTTCTCCTCGTATTCTTATAGGGTATTAGTTTTTACAGATGTCATTTGATGGTTCTCTATAACTCCTTTGTTAATGCCTGCAAGGAGGGGTCCTAGAATTCAAAACTGCATTTTGTTGTTGAATTTAGGCAACTTGGGGTGTCAAATGTACCTAAAAGTCTGTGATGTCTCAGACCTGCTTTCGGGGGGGTGGGGGGGTATGGGGGGGGGGTGCTCCGTCCCGCAGCGCTCCTCTGTGAGAGCGGGGGTGAGGGTGGGGTGGTTGCACACGTTCCGCTGCTGTTTCTCACCAGTATCAGCTGATGGAGGGCTCTAGTTTCGTTGCGACGTTCGTGTCAGCGGACACGGTAGGGTCGGGGAGGGGGGCGGGGCATGACGCTTAGCCTGGCGGGTGGGCAAGCAAAGTCTGGTGGGCCGCCAGGCTTATAAAGTGCTGGGGGAAACCCTGCGCACCCCTTAAATTAGCATGTCCCGCGAACTACTGCCAAAACTAACAAATGACAAATCAATCTTACAATTGTAGGGCTTTATTATGGGGTTGTGTTTGGTCAGTTATCAGGGCTCCTGGGTCATTGTGATTGCCAACACATTTTTACTCAAAGGAAAAGGTTTTTCTAGGACCCCTTGAATAGGATTTCCATCCAAGCAATGAATATTAGAAATGATCTAAATATAAAAGCTCACAGGGGTATTCTGTTATACATGGCTGATGTTCGTCATCAGATAACACGAAGAAGGAAGGAAACAGCGTGTTTTTACAAAGCAGTGTTTGAGCCTAGAGGTCTCAGTGGCAACATGTTCAGGCTCTTCTACACCAACTTCAATGCCAGGAAAGTGTTCAGAAACAGTGAATATGTTCTTAGGAATGTGTTTATGACAACAGTACGGTGTGTGCAACGGCGGTTTGTTAGTTTGCAGAGTTATCTGGCAATAATCTCAAAATAAAATAATATATTCCCGGCATGACTGTGTTGGTTTACAGGAATTAGTTTGAGTTATTCAGTGAGCTCTTTTTTGTTTGGGTTAATAGAACAGCAGTGATCCATCAATAAACTGTAGACTCAATACAGATGAGACAAATATGGGTGTGTGGATAAAAAAACATCTGTGTCCTCATTAAACCCGTAATATTAAACCATTTAGGTCTGAACGTTTTACAAAAATATACCCCCCCTCCATCTTCCTTATCTCTCTTCGTCTTTCATCACTCTTTAGTTCTTTCTTTTTCACGAGATGAACGTGTGTTTCCGCTGACCACAATCAGGGTTTCCAAAGAAATCTTGAAGAATTTGACCTTTTATTGTTGTTGAAGTTTTAAGATAAGACCGACAGCAGTTCCCGCCTCTCTGGAATAAATTAGCATTTTCTGTTTTTAAAATAAACAAGAGCTAACTGGAATTTTTAAGTATATCTGTCAGATGTTTATGTGGTTTATAAAACAAAGGAAGGATTTGGGAATGGCTCCTTGTGATTGCAATGATTTCTAATCTGTGTTGATATAACGGGGTTATACTAATGATGTGTGTCATCAGGCATATTGGTTTATATTAAACAAGTTATTTAAGCGGCATATATTTATTCCAGAACACGAGTTATGTCAGTTATAACAATCCATCGCAATGATAAAGGATTTGTTTATAAACTATTAAGTGACAGGAAGTTCTGTCATAACACAGGAATTGTTATCAGCTTTAAAGGTGGATTGTGTATTGTCTTTATCAGATTATTAAGGAAGTATTAAGAATGATATACTGCAGACCTCACTGAATTAGGTTTGGTTTTATAGTATAGCATCTTTCACTCTGACTAACCTGTTTCTTTTCATGGTTTTCCTTCAGAAACAAAACCTTCAAGTTAATAAAAATAACAGCAGTGAAATCAGAGTGGGTCGGTAGAGCTGGCGTCTGCAGCCTGAGGCTCTCTGGACCTTCCACAATGGCTCTTCATGTAATAATTGCATCGAATTTCCATAACAGAATCACTAGTTTTAGATCTGTGTATGTTTTTTACATAATCTTCCACACATATAAACATCCAGAAAAATTTATAGTCTCCTCTTGCAAAAGTCCTATTAGTATTTTTTTTACCTAACAACGGAAACGAAAATAAAAAAAAGATTTCTGACTTTAATCTCAGAAAAAATCTGAATCCTAAATATAAGAGACAATGTTTTTCATTGGCCCTATCCCTCTTCCATAGTTCCATCCATCAATCTTCTGAACCCGCTTTGTTCGCGGGGGGGGGGGGGGGGGGGCTGGTGCCGGGGTGCACCCTGGACAGAGAGCCAGTCCATCGCGGGGCAACACAGAGACACACAGGACAAACAATCATGCACACACACTCACACCTAAGGACAATTCAGACAGACCAATTAACCTAACAGTCATGTTTTTGGACTGTGGGAGGAAGCCGGAGTACCCGGAGAGAACCCACGCATGCACAGGGAGAACATGCAAACTCCATGCAGAAAGATCCCAGGCCGGGAATCAAACCCAGGAGGACCTTCTCGCTGCAAGGCAACAGCTCTAATCACTGTGCCACTGCGCAGCCCCTCTTCCATAGTTATTTTTCTAAATGTAAAAGCTGTCTTTTTTAAAGATCCTATAGCAGTTGCAGCTCTAAACAAGTTTTATTCCAGTGGACGGTGGGGAAAAACTGCTCTTTGGAATTGTAAAGGTTGCAGACCCTGGTATCAGCCTTGAATACTCTAAACTGGTGCATCACTGTTTAAATCAGTTAACAGGAAAAATAGCTTCTTTTGCGTATGTTTTACTTCCTATTACACAAGTCTGAGTCATAAAGGAGCTCTACCTCTCTTTTCCCTTCTCTGACACGTTTTGCTTTTCATCTCTAGAAACCTGACACAGCATCAGTGTTTGCATGTGTCACTACTGTAAGGGGCTAAACCAGAGAGGAACTGGCTGGCTTGCCGATTGTGCAACAGGAAACAATCACAACGTGTATCTGGAGGAGGAGCTTCTCTTTTGGGCTCCGCCCCTTTGTGTTTTGTGTCCTATAGAAAGAACAGTGGGTGTGAAGTGAGAGACACCCTCCCCAAATCTGAGTGAAACCACATTGAGGAATGTGGTTGCACAAAGACACACACACGCGCATGCACACACACTCACTCAGCCATGTAAATCGTTCTAGTCAGAGCTCCTTCCTGTTTTTCACTAGTTCCGTGTTCTCTTGTTCCGTGTTTGCATTGACTCGGCTAGAAAGATCAAAGAGAGAGAGAGAGAGAGAGAGAGAGAGAACCCACAAGGAGTTCTTACTACATCTCTTCAGGTGGACATTTCTGCTGCGTGTGTCTGCCTAAAGCCATGGGGGCTGTCAGAGGGGTCGGGGGGAGCAGAAAAGTGCATTCAAAGAAGAAGACTGACATTTTTCCCCCTTCAAAGCAAACCTTGCTCTAACCAGAACAACCCGATTCTCTTTTTTAACCGATGGAATTTAAAGGGCCAAGCAGTTGTGAAGCCTCAGGGACTGCTGAAGAGTAAACACCATTCTCCAGACATCCTACTGGGAATGGATAGGGCTTGAAGAAACATGGAAGCATTGAGACAATCTGTTCTTCATCTGATTTTTCAGATGTCCACATATAAGAGAGCCACGCTGGACGAGGAGGATCTGGTGGACTCCATGGGTGACGATGTCTACCCCTCGTCGATGCAGGTAAGAGCTCAGCCAGGAGGATGTTGTGTCAGGCACCTAAAGCACAACGATTACAGCAAACTTCAGCGAGGTCTGAAAGTGACACATCTTGTTGTTTTAAACCGGACCAAACGTCTTTTAGATTATTTTTGGCACCTTTGATGTAAAAAGAGTTTTAGCTGTTAATGTTAGATCGAATGAGAGATAAAAATGTGAGGATAATGACATTTTTATGGCCTAAATTGATTAATTTTGTAAATGTTGCTTAAAGCATTCATATTATAAAACCTTTTACGTAAATGACCCAGTTTATGCTCTGACTCTTTGGCTTCTATAAATGTATTAAAGGTGTGAAACACTAAAAAACTTTTCTGATTGTAATCAGTCATTTTGAGTTACAACATGCAGGCCGAGCATGAGGATAGTCTCCTACACCTACCTCCTGCATTAGCTTCTGATAGAAAACAGACGGTGAAACTCTAGGATTAGAAAATCCTGACAGATCTATGTCACACTGTCACTTAACATTCATGGTCTCACCCATCTGGACTCGCAACAGGAAGGCTGTTGTTGGTTCAGTGTCCAGGAAACAACAGAGAATGTCTCAGCAGCTAGAAGCTAACTGTTAGCATTAGCAGCTTCACCACACGACAGAACTCCTCCAGTGTGTTATTGGTGGAGATAAAGCATCCACGCTGCAAGTCAGTAGTAGAGTCGCTTTGCTGTTATCCAATTCAGAGATTTCCAAATATCAGGAAATAGGACTCCAAAACATTCTGCCTGAAGCTCAGCTGTGAAGTTGGCAACTTTGAGTCAGAGAAATGGTGCCACAGTGTGTTTTTTCCCTCTGAGATTAACTTACAAGGCAGTCTTTCCTAACAGAAACGACAGCAAATTAAAGGAGTCTTCCACTCCTTTAATTTTACTTTTGTCTTCAGTGTCAACTATTGTGATAAAGTTTTATAATAAGTCATAGACACGTAACCGTTTCTCTACTTTTATTCACATACAGACGTTGGGAAATTATATCTTCAGCGTCTGTAATTAGTGAATAATTTCTATGACTAGAATTAAATTGGTAGAGCTGTGTGTGTGTGTGTGTGTGTGTGTGTGTGTGTGTGTGTGTGTGTGTGTGTGTGTGTGTGTGCGTGTGTGCGTGTGTGCGTGTGTGCGCGTGTGCGCGTGTGCGCGTGTGTGCGCGTGTGCGCGTGTGTGCGTGTGTGTGTGTGTGCGTGTGTGCGTGCGTGTGTGTGTGTGTGTGTGTGTGTGTGTGTGTGTGTGACATTTTTACATCAGAAGTATTCAAATATGACCCTGGGGACTTAGTGTGCAGAGTGTGTTATTAGGGCTAATCAATAAGTCAGCTGCTGCTGGCCGTGACCCGCAGACGCTCCGAGCTGCTCTCACAGCTCCTCAGCGCGCTGCACTGGTCCTGGTGTCCAGGTCTGAGATAATGCTCAGATGTTCTGATGGGAATCTTCTCTTGATTGATCTTGTTACCTCTGTGATGTTCTCTGTGTGTAACGTTTAAATCGTCTGCGCACCTGCATACGTCAGGGTAATTCCAGTTTGTCAGAATGACCAACAGCCTTGAGATTTCAAAATAAACTATCGAAAACAGAGAATATCTGGTTAATGCAACTCCAGCCCACATTTGACTTTTTTGCCTCCTTGGGAAGATAGCATGGCAGCACTTGCAATGTTATGGTAAGCAAAGAAAGAAAGGTTAAGAAATGTACAACTCTATTATTATTAATATTATTATTGTTGTTACTATTATTTATTTATTTATTATCAATACTGAAGTGCCGTTTTGGTTGTCTCTGATATAAAACGTTTAGTTTAGTAAAGGAAAATATTAGGTTCCTCATACATTTTCAGGGTATAAAGATGTAGATTAGATAAGGTTTACTTAATGGGTGTGCGTGTGTGTGTTTGTGCGTGCGTGCGTGTGTGTGTGTTTGTAGGTGGCTTTTTTTCAAGGCAGAGGTACCACATGCTGGCAGGACAAGACACAGCGAGAGAGGAAGCTGCTGTATCTGGTGTGCATCCTGTCACTCGTCTCGTTCGTGTCTGCCATCGCTGCTGGGCTCTTCTACAAACAGGGTGAGTTCTTGTCTTTAGCCTCTCCCATCAACACAGCTGAAAACAAGCAAGCTGGTGGAATGATCTTGTTTTTATGTGTTTCACATATTAAATACTACATGACCTCTCAGCCCTGTCAGAATAAATTGATTCTGATGAGCTGAGTGTAAAAAAACGTGTTGCTAACGTAATTTTTACTTCTTGCTGCTCAAATATTTTGCTGTTAGTCAGATGGACATTAGTGTCCCTCTTACCTCACAAGTTCCCAAACCTTTTACGCTCTGATCCACTGAAAAACAACAAATCCTGCCAATCCTTAATGAAACAAACACAAAATAATCCCAATTCAAATATTTTTTACCGAGACCACACCTTCAGCTTTTCCTCAGAACAACCTTGAATCTCTTCCATGAGTGGGTCATTATGGAAAGGGACTTATGGATTTACCATGACATCCTGGCGGCTTCTCATCAGTGTTTGTTTCCTTGATTTTACCGTGGGAAACCGAGTGCCACTTCCTCCCATTCAGCATCGCTTGTCAGATCACACGTTCAAATAATAGAAGGAACAAGGATGAAATCTCTGTGGGGAAACGCTAACCTCATCACTGCTCTTTTTCCATGGCTGTCCTTAAATGGGCAGGCTTTGTTACAAACCACTAAGTGTAAACTCATCTTTGTTTGACGATAATACGTTACAATACTTTCAATTTTCAAAACACTGAAACTTTTCTTGTTAGTAACAGTTTTCTTTCCATCCAGTTACTTTAAAGAGCAAATTGCAGGTTAGAGACTCCCATGAACCAATGTTTAGAGAAACATAATAGAAACTCGTTTTAAAAGTTTTTTTTACACATACATAAATTATTTAGGCTTTTAGAGTCATTTTTGTGAGAAAGTTTTATTTATCTATTGTTTTTGCCAAACCAAGTGATGTCATCTGAGGGAGTCCTGTTAGCTTAATCCAGAGAAAAATATGGATTCTAATGCGGCTCTGACACAGAGGAAACTTTAAATGTTTATAACTCAACTTCTGATGGACCAAAACCATAAAGTAATGAGTTTGCTGCACGCCCCAGAGGGCAGAGACAGACCAGAGGGAGAAACCTTCAACCAAAGCAGAGAGATTGAGGAGGAGAAGCAGCAGGGGGGGGGGGGGGGGGGCAGCAGGTGAGTTAACCATGTTACCATAAACTCGTGTGCTAACATCACAATATTGTACAGATTACTATCGTGTACCAGACAATTAAAATAGTATTGGTCAGTTAATATAATATTAATACTAATGAGCAGCTGTCTCATACTCGTTAATATCCGTTCACCTAGTTTAGTGCTTTAGAGAGAGGGAGAGCCTCCGGTTCTGGAGCTCATGCGGGCTTCTGTGAGCTGGATCCGACCCAAACACCAGCGAGCCAGTCCAGTTGGTATTTTTAAAAGCTGCACATGATCCTCTCCTGGTTATCCGGGCGGCTGTTCTGATCCCATTCTGACCCGGAAACCAACTGGCCCGCTGAGCCGCGCATCTCTTCTGGTGGTCGGTTCTGACCTGGTTCTGATGGTAATCTGAGCTCCAGAAATCCACATTTCATTTTTTAAACCCCACCATGGGTCTCCGGAGCCCAGACCTTTCTGCCCCGGTACCAACCGATGTGGGCTACAGAAGTCCGTCTTTTCAGCTGCAGAAACCCCCTCAGGCACGGAGAAAGAGGCGTTGTTTCTCTTTTCTGGAAACCCGTGGACTTGATGTCCAGACAGGCTGGAGTTGGTACAGCCTTAACAAACTATAGTTTATCAACATGAACACAACCCAATACTAGTAACACACACACTGACCCGATAACATGCCCTCTACCCTAAAACTAGCCACTCTCCACACGGAGCTGAGGCAGCCTAGCTTCTAACTCCCTATGGTTATGTCAGAGGTTCACATTTAGAAACAAGAGCCTTTTTAGAAGCTTTGCTGAAAAAGGCCACTTTTTACTAGAAAACTGCTGTTTTAAAACCAAATATCCACAATAAGCATTTCAAATAGTATTTTTGGACGGCATTTTATATAGAAAAAAATTTAACCTGCAATTTTCTCTTTAAAATTCAGTAAAAAACACGGTGCATCAGTGATCCAGCGTGTGTTTTAAATCCACTACTGTATTTAAAACCAGAAGTCGTTCTGGTTGGTTTTTATTTGGAAATGTTGTCAGCGAGTGCCTCTTCTAAGCTGTCATTCAGGCTGGTTACCATGACAATGCGTGTGTGATCGGGGAGCAGAGGAGCTCCTGGAGGGTTTCGTGTAGTTGTAAATGAACTGGAATCGGATTCGGGCGGTTAGTTTGTTGCTCCACGATGGGTCCCAAATCCCAGCACAGCTCTAGAGGGATCTCCTAATCAGATCAGTGCGCTCCCAGATGACACGTTTCCTCCAGAGAGCAAGCTCTGACAAATCTTAATAATAACATCATAAGAACATCATAATAATGGGAAGAGTAGCAAAAAGTCCATTCTACAATGTCAGATTCCCGTCAGGTGTTTTAACACCAATCATGTTACACAGCTGGAATAATTATTTATTGGGTAAAATAATTAGTGGATGAGGAACACGTGTGGATGACTGAGAGCTTGGGTGTTGCAGTTCCTCCGCTCTACCACTAGATGCTGTCCCTGCTCACGGTCTGAAGTTTTCTGATGTTTCGGCAAATTTCCTCGCACACAACAGCACATAATGTGTGTATTAGCTCCTACAGTGCGTAAGTACGGCTGATAAATGAGGCCCCAGGAAACAGCAGAGAATATCTTGACTAGTAGAAACTAACTTAGCATTAGCAACGCACCACACAGCAGAACTCATTCAGGCTTGTGTTATTTGTGGAGATAAAACATCCACGTTGAAGAGCAAATAAAGTCAGTGGTAGTGTTGCATTTTTGTTAGCCAATCAGAGGTGAGATGTCCAGATATCAAGAAATAAGGCTCCAAATCCTCTTCTGCCACTCGCTCTTCCAGCTCACTTCTCAGTCCTCAATCACCCTGACACACTCACACTGGAGCGTTTCCACCCCAGAGAGTGACTCATGTATTCATTCCCACTAAAGACCACCACAAATGTATAAATAATATTGATGAAGTTGACCTTTAATGTCCAGGTCATTTCATTTATCTGAGGGGACCACCACAAGCGAATAATCATGACCTACTTCCATTTCTGCAGAAAGCAGCGCCTCTTGTTCATGAATGCGCTCCTCGAGCAGATTACAGCTATTATGGGCACGTTATGTTGTGTGTTCATATCTTTATATTTTAACCACCTACTCATCCATGAGAAAGGTCGCCTGCTCTGTGTCAGCCGAGGAATGTCCTTAAATGCTTGAGCACACACTGACTGCTGTCTGTACATAAGCTATCAGTCAGTGCTGACCCGCGCTCACTTCATATTGCATGAAGCTCTACAGGACAGCGGGTGGGCTTAGCAACAAAAAGGACGCATTTCCTACATTATATCGTAGTATATGATAAGTGTAACATCACGAAATGGACTGATCTTAAAGATCCCACAGGTCATATGCAGCCAGAGCAAATAACCCTAGCTGCTACATGTTCTGCTGTATCTTCCCTTGTCAGGAGTCTGTGAGTCTGCACAACTCAGCATTTTAATCAGATGACTTCATCAGCTGAGCGCAGCTTCATCAGATGATAAAGATGAACAGTAGCATTCCTTTCCCCAAGGCCCTTCACAAGAGAACTGTTTTAGATAAATCTTTATTCCCAGAGAAAAGTTGAAGTGTACCTATGATGTAAATTACTGGCCTCTGTCATCATTTTAAGTGGGAGAGCTTGCACAATCGGTGGCTGACTAAATACTTTTTTGCCCCACTGTAGTTTTCAGACACCCATCTTTTAGTTCCATCCACTCACAGGATAATAGTTTAAACCATTTGTCAAGTCTTAATTGTTTGTAAAATAAATTCTTAATTGTTTGCAAACACTGACTGGTTCTTGAATCATAAATGAAGTGTGAACGATCCCTTAATAATTTAAAGAATCCTAGAACCTTCTAATTAATCATCCTAAGACCAAGCAAGGTGATATTCTATTAATAGAGTATTACAGCTATCGGTCACAAATAATCAGAATAGAAATAAATAGCTTTTAAAGCAATTTATTTAGCCCACATTACTCTACTATTTCCCATTACATAAGACTTTTATAGATTTCTGAAAAATTGTACATAATTCCTGAAAAGGCAAAACTCCAGACAGCAGCTTTAAAGTCCTATTTAAATCATTTCATTTAGTTATTATAGACTTATAGTCACCCTCATAAACAGCTGGTGGTGGTCAACATGTGACATTGCCACAGGACATGCTTTGGCTTACTGCAAATAAAGGATTTTTCCAGGGACAAGTATTCCCTACAGGTTGTATTCCTTGGCTTATGAAACGATAGTTTCCAGATGCTTTCAAAACCCTCGTGCATATTTGTCTCACCATAAAACATTTTCAGAATCTTGTTTCCCACAGACGGATCGAGCTGGAAGTAAAAATTCAAAAATGTCTTATTTTTTTTTATCTTTGTGTTTTTCTGCAGCACACCCAGGTTTGTGCTTAACAGAACCGTGCATCACTGTGGGCAGCACCGTCGCAGGGGCCCTGGACAGATCCGTAGACCCCTGCCAGGACTTCTACAACTTTGCTTGTGGAGGCTGGGTGAAGAACAACCCCCTCCCGGAGGGAAAGTCCCGCTGGGGCCCCTTCAGCAACCTCTGGGAGCACAACATGCTTGTAATGAAGCGTTTATTAGGTAACGGCGTACCTTCAGCCCAGCCAGAGATGCACTGTGCCCTTTCCTGTGGATTTATCGTGCCTCTCTTTGAGCAGAAAACACAACGATGAAAGGTTTAAGTAAAGCTGAGGAAAAAGCCCAGCGGTATTACCAGGCCTGCATGAATGAATCTAAAATGGAAGAATTAGGTGCTAAACCTCTGCAGCAGCTAATCCAGCAGGTGTGTAATCTCACAGTTACAGTCCCTCATTTCTCCAGATTCTCTTTAATTATTGTCTGTTTTACATCCTGTCTGGTGCAGATAGGAGGGTGGGCTCTAACGGAGCGATGGGATAAAGAAAACTTCCAAGAAGTTCTACGAAAAGTCTCTGCCAGCTTACGCACTTCTCCTTTCTTCACTGTGTTTGTCAGCACAGACTCCAAGAACTCAAACAGTAATGTCATCCAGGTAGGAATATGGTTTAAACTTGGTGTCTATAGCTCAGAGCCTCTTTATACAGAGTATCCTTAAAAACTCTTAAAAAGTCTTAAATTAGCTTTTCCAAATTTAAGGCCTTAAAAATCCTTAAAAATGACAAATAATCCTTAAATGCAGTTTCCAAAGGTCTTAAATGACCAAAGACCCAATAAAGATTCCTTTATTTCTATAAAAACTTTGTGAATTTCTAGTTAGTGTTCAGCATTTTTTGTGTATGATATTGGCATTAGCGGAACATACACATTCAGTTAGTTGTGAATAGGGGCTATTTTTAGATGAGCACATTAGCTGGTTAAGCTAGTGGGAGCTGGCTCCATGGGGAAGTGCAAGTTTAATGGTAACAGGATGGCTAATCCCACGTTCGTGACGTGGTCAGCACCGGTTCCAGGCAATAGCTGGGAATTATAGTGTAAATTTAATTTTAAAAAGTTGCTTAAATTTGGTCAAAGTGGCCTTAAAAAGGGTCTTGAAAAGTCTTAAATTTGGCTCCCTTCATCCTGCAGATACCCTGTTATTTGATTCACTTCCCAGTCTTTAGCTTTTTTCTGAAAGGTCAGATTTGAACCTCTCTTCATTATCAAAAGCCTTTTCTCTCTACTGTTTCACAATCACATTGGCAGATGTGCATACGTTACTTCATCTGATTTTAAACTACATGCTCACAAAACATGAAGGAAAACTACAGAAGCTCATCTGTGTCTGTAATCTGTAGGTGGATCAGTCCAACCTGGGTCTTCCCTCGCGGGATTACTACCTCAACAAGACAGCTAACGACAAGGTATCATGTTCAAGTTGTTTATCATTCAAAGAGCTAATTTCCAAAGAAACCATTTTTACTTGTTAATTTTTAAGTTACTTTCACATGCAGGCTGAATGTGAAAAGAGTCTTCTAGCTCAATTTCCTGCATTAGCCGCTGAAAGTCAGTAAACGGTGAAATGCTCTGGTCAGAAAAAGCCACACAGATCTTTGTCGCACTGAAAGTTAGCATTCATGGACTCACCCGTCTTGGCTCGCGATGACGAAAGTTGTGTCCATTTAGTGGCTAGGAGAGAGCAGAGCATGCCTCGGCCGATGACTGTAGAAACAATGGACCACCCCTCCGTGTCGTCACCCGTAGATTTCTGAAGAGCTGAATAGAAGCCCAGTGGGCGGTTCCCACCTCCGCCATCTTGGCTGTTGGGTTGCAACCATTATACGTTTTGATGGTACAATTATAATCTGAGAAATAATCCCATTTTCATGATTACCACGATTATTTTACATAAATTTCTTTCAAATCTGTATTAACACATATAAATGACACACACCTTGTATAAATTATAATTATGTATGTATGATTACCTTCTATAAAGGTTCTGAACCCCTGAAATATCTGTTGTTCCGTTTCAGGGATTTTACGTAGAGAAATTCACTCCACTACTGATCTGCAACTGTGCTGCTCCATTATGGCTAAAGTGATCATCACGATTATTGTGACGGAGATCTCGATTATTTAAGATGATTTTTCATTTAATGTTTTTTATTTGTTTTTATTCAGTCATAACATTGCTCAGGGCACAATCAGGACAACAATAAATCAGAAAAAGAAAAACAAGATGATCAGAAAAATAACTCCTGATTCCTAGAATAAAAAGGCCAGTATACTTATAGCTCATAGTTTATGACCCAAAGGCTGGATACCTTGTTTTAACTCATTTAAGCCCAACCAGCACAGACCCAAATACCAATATCTTGCATATACTGACAGCAAGAATTACACAGTGGCTTTTATAACATCAATAAAAACATATAAACATATATGTTTAGTGATGTTCACTAAATGTTGCATAACATTTATTTAGTCCTGTAGGAGAGTGCACTAGCACCGTGCCCTCAGTCTCAGAGAGATTATTATCATTTATCAGCATGAGGAGCTTATTTCTATCTATTTCTACCGTATTGATGAACTATTTATTTACAGGTCTCATCAGTTAATGTAATAATTGTCCCAACCACAGCAACCACCCGCTAACCAGGACACAGCAGAGAATATCTCGAATAGTAGAAGCTTACTGTTAGCATTAGCAACTCCACAACATGGCAGAACTCCTCCAGACTTGTGTTATTTGTGGAGATAAAACATCAACGTTGCAAAACAAACAGAGCCAGTGGTAGAGTTATGTTGCTGTTAGCCAATCAGAGGCGAGGTGTCCACATATCAGGAAATAAGGAGTAAAACTCCAAATCGTGCTGGCTTCTGCTCCTTGACTAACTTCTACTTCCTGAGACAGAAGCATGAGAGCTTTTTCCCACACAGATCATTGCACTAGAGACCACAGCATGAAAAAAATAGAAACCTTGGTCTTAATTCTGAATATCAGCACCTATCCAAAGGCTAATTTAAATTAGAAAAGCTTCTGGAGAACTGCATAGTGATGTTTGGCTGCATATTTCAGAATGAAATTGTTAATGAAAAGTTTCTGTCACACAAACCTCGTCTCCACCACCTCCACCTGTCGTGGGCGTCGCAGTATCTCACAGCGTACCTCAACTTCCTCGTGGAGTTGGGGGTTCTTCTGGGTCACTCGGAGGAGATGTCTCGGACGCTGATGACACAGATCGTGGACTTTGAGACCACCCTTGCCAACATCACAGTGCCTCAGGAGGAGAGGAGAGACGAGGAGCTTATTTACCACAAAATAGAAGCCAAAGACCTGAAAGTGAGTTTCACGGCGTCAGACATTGGTTTTGTAATGTAAATCATTATAACTTCAGTGTGAGAGATGCATTGTGGAGATATCTGTGGATGTCTGGGTTAGCGTTGGGCTTTGAGAATACCTCAGACGTGTTATTCAGACCCAACAAGCTCCAGTATTTATTTCTGTTGGCTTTTATCTTTTGTCGTTACAGACTCTGGCTCCTGCCGTGGACTGGATGCCTTATCTCACAGAAGTATTCACACCTGTGCCCATTAACGAGTCAGAGCCTGTTGTTGTTTATGCCAAAGAGTACCTCCAGAAAGTCTCTGACCTCATAACGAACACAAATAAAAGGTGACTTTTTAGCCTCCCCTTCACCTTCCCACAGACATGTTGCATGTTGTTTTGCTTCTATGTAAAAGTCATTCTAAGCCGCGTGTTACATAGAGACAGTGCAAACGTGTAAAAGGCCCAGTAATAAGTGAGCGATGAAGGCGATGCTATACCATGACCCTGCTGTTTTGTGTTTGCAGCCTACTCAACAACTACATGATAATGAAGGTGGTGAGAAAGATGGTTTCCGTTTTAGATCAAAAGTTCCAGGATGCAGAGCAGCGCTTCCTTGAAGTCATGTATGGCACCAAAAAGGTAAGAAACACATATTTAGACTTTTTTCTGTCACTATTTTAGTAGAAGCACAGAAGTGAGATTAAGCAGATAAATGTGGAGGAAAACAAATGCATTAAGATGATGACTGAGAACCCTTAAGGTAAAATATCCTAGCAGATCTGGATCACAGCCAGTTGGGAACCTTTTCCCTTGACCTTGAGTCCGTGTTTGAAACAGCATGTTCATTTTACCGAGAACAGATAAATGGAGTAAAGCACAATCTGGATTTATTCTGTTTGTTTAATGATTTATAAAAGCTTTAACAAATGCATTCATTCAAGGTCACCTTTTATTTGTGTTCGTTATTCTTAATAAAACTAGCTTTTTTTATTTGTAGTTTGTATTTTGCTGTCCAAGCTCTGGCGAGCTGTCTAAACTGTATCCCATTCCAACTGCCTTGTTGTTTTTGTTTTTGTTTGTTTTTACGGGGGTCAAGCTGTTAAAACAAGTGAAATCTGGGCTGCATGGTGGCTCAGTGGTTAGCACTGTTGCCTCGCAGCACGAAGGTCGCAGGTTCGAAACTTGACTGCGGCCTTTCTGCGTGGAGTTGCGTGTTCTCCCCATGCATGCGTGGGTTTCCTCCGGGTACTCCAGTTTCCCCCACAGATCACAACTTGCCCTGTAGGTTATAAATTGTAAGTCACTTTGGATAAAAGCGTCTGCTAAATGAATAAACATGAACATAAATCTATCAGTGGTGTGTTTTTGTGTTATGAGAGCGTGCAACAGAGTTGCTTCACTGTTCATTTTTACCTTTAGTACATTTGTTTTCTTACCCATCCTTTTAAACAGGAACTAATTTGAAACTCATTCAGTTGTAAAATGAGCTTTTTAGAAGAATAGGGTGGCGGTTACTGAATATGTGTTTAAAGTAGCAATATGTAAGAACTCTACATTGAAATAATCACAAAACATTCTAATGTCTCTCAATCAATCTGCTTATGCCACTTACACACAAGCATGGGCTCGGCTCCGCCCTGCCCGGCCGCGTTCGTTCCACACTGCCTTAGGAATGTGGACGTGATCGAGCACATGGGCGGTCTGTGATGTCATTAGTGCATCTCTGAGCATGTGGGCGGTGTGTGTGTGTGTGTGTGCCTCCTCACAGCAGTGAGGGACAGAGAAAAATGGCTTCAGTCAGAGGCTTGTTAACTCGTGATAATGCATCACGCATGCAGGAAGCCCCCACAGGCTGATTCTGTCCTCCAATCGGAGGCTCCCTCTAATGGTAAACGTGCTTTTAAGCCAGCCAATCAGTCAGCAGTGGGCATGTTGGCCGTTTACGGCTTCAGGCAGACCTCCAGATAAAAGCTAAACAGAAGTTGTGCTCAGGAAAATTCAAGGCTACGAAAGCTCCCAACCCAGTCCAGGCGGAGTGGAGCTGATGCTAGTGTGTGAGAGCCTTTATAAACTTACTGTGTATGAGTCGTCTTTGTTTCTCATCTAGACTCTTCTGGTGCTGATTTGTAACTGGCAACAGCTGTGAAACTCACAGAACAGCAGTGAAAAATAACTTTTTGCTTAGAAAAATGGCCTGCAGTAACCATATTTGACCACAAGATGTTGTTCTTACATATTGCACCTTTAAGTTCAAGTATTTGATCAGTATAAAAGAATGAAATTATATTGTAAAACTTTCTTTTTGACGTTCAACAATAACACTGTTGGTTTTCTTTTTCATGTTTCCATTGTTTGTGTCTTAAGATTTTTAGGTTTTATAAGCATCCATAAAGAAAGTGAAACTAATTAAAGCAACAGTTTACTACCAAAAGGACCACACTTACTGTCCATTGCTTGCTTTCATTTTGCAGCAGTTTCACACCCATGTTTTTGCCAGCTTCTGATTGTAGCAAGTCACAGTTAATATAGGTCTAATAATCTATTAGTGAGAAAATGGACAGAATCATTCTACATTACTAAAGAAATTCAGAGCTGCCTCTTGTAGAAACAACTTATCCCTGGACTTGTCTTATGCTGTTCCTGCAGAGCTGCACTCCGCGTTGGAAGTTGTGCGTCAGCGACACAGACAGCGCCCTGGGCTTTGCGCTCGGAGCCATGTTCGTCAAAGACACGTTTGCTGAGGACAGCAAAGCCATCGTACGTGTCCCAACATGATAGCTGCTAAAACTCTGAAATGATGGGATTTTAACTTAACTTGAGGTGTTTTGGGTTTCAGGCTGAAGAGATGGTTGCAGAAATTAAATGGGCCTTTGAGGATAGTTTGAAGCATGTGAGCTGGATGGATTCAGAAACAAAAAAAGCAGCAAAAGAAAAGGTACTGGAAGGGACACTGAATGCTTTTGTTCCCTGGAAGTATTTGCAGAAGAAGTTTTTGCACTGAAGTGGAAGAGCGCAACTACACTGCCACCTGGTGCAAAAATCCTCTTTTACACTTTCCACCTTTCATCCTTCACAGGCTGATGCTATTTACAACATGGTTGGATATCCAGAGTTCATCATGAACATCACAAAGCTGGACAAAGTGTTTAATGATGTATGTAACAAACTGTCGTTTGTATTCATCACATTGATTAAATCAAGACATTCCTGCAGTAAACTTTCTGTGGTATTCCTCTTGTTTCAGTTTGAGGTCGTGTCAGATCTGTACTTCCAGAATGTCATGCAGTACTACAACTTTTCAGCCAGAGTGACCGCAGACCAGCTGAGGAAAACTCCCAACAGAAACCAGTGAGTTGCTTCCCACTGTTTCTCGTCCTTCGGTGGAGGTGGCCTCGATGGGAACACATTCCCGTTATACTGACTCTGCGGAATATTGCTGCCATCCAAAAACGTTCCTAGGCAACCAGCTTCTTTCCACTGAGCAGATCCTTGTCTCTAATTAGGATGTGGGGGAGGGGTTAGATTATTGTCCCATGCCTTCCAAAGTGATCTGTAGTCTGCCTGGCACAAGGTTACGCTGAATCAGCGTTGCATTGTGACCTTTGTGTTTCTTGTTTTGCAGGTGGAGCATGACCCCCCCGACTGTAAATGCATATTACAACCCGACCAAGAATGAGATGGTTCTGCCAGCAGGAATTCTCCAAGCACCATTTTACAGTCTGTCTTATCCTAAGTACGTGCTTTCCTTGTGTTTTGAAAACCAGCTGCCACTGACTCTGTGGGTGTTTCTCAATGTCAAGGCGCCTGGCCTAGCAAGGCGATGTCTTGCTAGGCCAGGCGCCTTGCTTAAGAGGACACTGTCCTTCCTTGGTCAATGAAAATGGTTAAATGGAACAGACTTGCATCACGTGACCGATAACGTTATATTTTTTACGTATTTGTTTCAATATAAATATATAATGAGCCTTTTACTTTTTAAATTAAATAGATAACTTCTTTAGCTCTAAAAAAACATTTTAAATTAGTTGACTCTCTTTTAAACTTGAAAATTGTCCCCGAAGTAGCTGCCGGCTTCTGATCCGCCATCCTTTTGAAAATACAGCGGTTTATTCTGGGTAATTTTTGACCAAGGCTAGGCTACAAGACCACTCCCGTGTATCCTTGCTCAGCTAGCTAAACAGCTAACAAACAGAGAACACACGCCTCAGTAGAACATGAACATTATAACACGTCTTGGCGCCTCTTGATGACGCATCTTATCGGCAACCGGGGCGGGGCCGAGACATCAAGGCAAGGTTTCTTGGCATTGAGAAACACCTTTTGTCTGAGTGTTTTTTACCTGATTAGGAATCTTCTTGTTCTGATGGAGGTGATTTTAGGACTCTGTAATCTTGCTGATCGCTACATTTGAAAGTCTTCCTCATGTGCATGTCAGCAGCACCGCGTTTAGTTCATGAATTTCACTTCACAATCAGAAATTTGAATTTATTGTTAATAATAAATGTATTGATGGAACCAAATTAGACTTCTACTTCAATAATGTTGGTATTAAGATTTTAGCTTCTGGTCATGCTGACATGGTTGTGCCACAACCTACTCTTACGGCACGATTGATGGAAAACTGTCTTCTTTATTTAAATTAAAATAATAAATTACATCTGGACTCAATCCCTAAAAATTAGATTACGCAAACACAGTTTATATCCAGCTTTTATTTTGTTATACTATGTGATTTAGTCAAATCTGTTTTTATGTAAAATGCATAATCTACTTAAATACCAGACTCAGCCTTTTGGCTTTAGAAGTTATCTTGCTAATCTTCATAACTTACTATGATTTTGTCCTACTTTTACACTAAATATAAACCTTAAAATAAAATGATGGTTTTCTTTCGTTAAATCGCTTCACTTTACCTACATGTGTTGTTGTTTTTTTACAGAGCTCTTAACTTTGGCGGGATCGGAGTGGTCATGGGTCACGAGATGACTCATGCTTTTGATGACCAAGGTTGGTCCTGTTGAACCACAACACACACTTTTGTTATTATTATAGTTTAGCTGTCTTCAGAGAGAGAGGAAAAGAGAGTGACTTGTTTTTATATTTTTAATTAAATCAAAACAATTGGCCGAAAATTCATCACTATTTCCTACTTTCAAAGGGAGGGAATATGACAAGGATGGAAACCTGCGTCCCTGGTGGAAGAACTCCTCTGTGGAGGCCTTCAAGAAACAGACACAGTGCATGGTCGAGCAGTACGGCAATTACAGCGTCAACAAAGAGCCTCTGAATGGGAAACACACACTGGGGGAGAACATAGCTGATAACGGTGGGCTAAAGGCTGCATACAAGGTCAGTAGATAGATTACTCAGTTACTTTGTGAGTCTAATTCAGGGGTGCCCAATCCTGGTCCTGGAGGGTCGGTATCCAGCAGGTTTTGTTGTTTTTATGCTCCAACACACTTGATTCAGAGGTTGAATCACCTGTGCAGCAGTTCATCAGGCTCCACAGAAGCCTGTTAATCACCTGCTGATTGAATTCAGGTGTGTTGAAGAAGGGTTAAAACTAAAACCTGCTGGATACCGGCCCTCCAGGACCAGGATTGGGCACCCCTGGTCTAATTGAATCCTTTATAAATGAGAAAATATGTATTTAAATGCTACGAGTTATAATGTAAAAGCAGCAGTTTCACAAAGACAAACAGTGCTCATGTTAGCCAGCTCTGTCAGCTTCTGCTGTTGATGATCTTAACGAACTTGTACTTGTAGGTTGTGTAGTTTAGAGTGAAGCTTGGAGAAGCGACAGGTGGTTAGGAACAGCCTCTGGTTACTTCCTCACAGGCTCACATTCTTTCCATCAAATGAAAGGTCAGAAGCTACAGAGCAGATAAGCAAGGAACAGTGCACAAGCCCTTTGAAGTGCTTTCCTTAATGAAACCTAACTTGTTCTTCTCTTTGGTTTATGAACATATGCACATGTCAGTGTGGAGAGACATCAGGGACTGCCTGTGTGTAATGTGATCATTTGTTGCTTTGAAGGCTTATGTCAACTGGATAAAAAAGAACGGTGAGGAGGCTGCGCTGCCTGCGCTGGGATTGACCAACTATCAGCTGTTTTTTGTTGGCTTCGCACAGGTTTGTGCATTTCTCAAACTATCTTCTGCTTTCGTTTTGCTTTCTATTTGCTGCCCCGGGATAGTCTGTTGGAGAAGTGTTTTAAAGACTAAGTTCACGACAAACCGATTTTTACTTGTTATTTTTTAAATAGAATCGATCGCTCTTTCCTACATTAGCCGCCGGTAGAAAGTAGATGGGGAGACACTCGGGTCAGAAAAGGCAATCAATTCTACGTCACATTGTAAAGTTCATCCATCTTAACTCATGATGGAGAAGGCTGTTGTTGATTTAGCATCCCGGAGAGGGCAGAGCACTTCTCGGCTAGTCAATGCTAATCGTGAGTATTAATAACTCCACAACACATCAGAACTCGCTCAGGTACACTGAGCTGTCAGCTGAGGTGCAACAAAAGGCTGGAAATTGAAGGTGTGCCGGGTAGAAGTAGACTGCAGAGGGTTTGTAGCCACCTCAACATCCAGGCTACAAAGGGAGATGGGAGTGCGAGGGAAGGCCCACCCGCTGGCAGTCAGAGACTTCTCCAGGACTGCTGAAAATGGGAGCCGGTGGCTGTGGACGAAGAGAAAGGACTCCAGTTGGGCCCTCAGTTGAGCTGATGGCATCCAGGGGTGAACCTCAGAAATACCACTACCCTGCAACAAAGGCCAAACTCAAAACTCGCCTGTTCAAGATTGCATATTCCCTATAACTGTATTTGAAGTGTTTTTAAATTGACTAGTTTTTATTGTCCTTGTGCTTGTTGGAATGTTTTATTCTTTTCATTGTACCTTGAGTTTTTTGAACTGCGCTTCAAATAAAATGTATTACTATTATTATTATTAACCTGGGATGCTGGGATTTACTGTCGAACCCTCTGGAGGTGTCGTGGGCCTATCAGCGAAACACCTGATAGCCCAGATGATGCCATCACTCAACTGACCACCTCGCTGAGTTTCATAGGTGATAAATGATAAATGACCCGCACTTGTATAGCGCCTGTCAGAGAAAGGACTCCAATGCACTTTACACTACAGTGTATCATTCATCCATTCACACACATTCACAGACTGATGGTGATGAGCTACGATGTAGCCACAGCTGCCCTGGGGCGCACTGACAGAGGCGAGGCTGCCGAGCACAGGCGCCACCGGTTCCTCTGTCCACCATTAGCAGGCAAGGTGGGTTAAGTGTCTTGCCCAAGGACACAACAGCAGAATTCTCTGTCCGGAGCCGGGATCGAACCTGCAACCTTCCGATTACTGGACAACCCGCTCAACCTGTTGAGCTACTGCTGTCCCAAGTGCCTCAAGTATGATTAAAGTGAGCGAGATTAACATCTAATCCTACACTAAAGACCTCCAGGCTTGTGTTAAGATGAAACATTTATGTTGCAGAGCAAACAGAGTCAGTGGTAGTCATGTTGCTGTTAGCTAATCAGAGGCAAAATGTCCAAATATCAGGAAATAAGACTCCAAATCCTGCCGTCTTCTGCTCACCTCTCCTGTGGCTCACTTCTTGTGACACACACACACACACACACAAGCAGATGTCAAACATTACTGGCTAATGCTGAGCGGCGCTCAATTCAAATTGCATGTGGCTCTAAAGGACAGAGGGCTTTCTTAGTAACAAAACATTTTACATATTGCCGACATTATATTGCTATAAAGGATAAGACAATCACTTTTATGGCTTCCTAAAAATTAAAGATGATTCCCAAAAGGAGGAAGCATCTGGATTGTTGCTTTAACAGTTTGAAGAGAAATCAATTTAATGTTTTATTTTTGGTCCCTTGCAGGTATGGTGTGCTGTCAGGACACCTGAGAGCTCCCATGAGGGTGTGATCACAGATCCTCACAGTCCATCAAGATTTAGAGTCATAGGCACAATCTCCAATTCACAAGAGTTCTCAAAGCACTTTGGCTGCGGAGCAGATTCTCCTATGAATCCTAAACACAAGTGTGAGCTTTGGTGAGGCCTTTCTGTGAAGTGCTGTTAAGTGAGAAGAGGTGAACGTGAGTGAAAAGCCTGTGATATTCTGACAACGTCTATTTGGACGAAAATGTGAGAACCACTGAAACCCTTAATGCCTTGCCACTTAAAGCCTGTGAGTCTCCTTATCAGGATGCAATGTGCCTGCTTCATGTGGAGGATTGCACTCCTTTCTGCTTCCCCACAAGGACTGCTAATTTACAAAACAACTCAACCTAAATGTAGTTATAAAAGTGTTTTTATAAACACTGGAAACCCTTCATACAGACACAGAAGGAGGGCAGCTCAGTCTTTGAAAACAGCTTGCTCACTCTATGGTTAATAAGCAGAAATCTTTGTTCTTATGTGTGAATATGTTTGTGAACTGTTCTAATGTTTGGAGTAACTGGTTTTTTAAGTGTATTTATAGTTATATTTTTATAAAGACTTTCCAATGACTTTCAAGGTTTAATTAGCAAAAATTGTGGCAAATCTTCAGCATTATCTTTGAGCCACTGCAATAATTCTGATCCGTTTGTGTAAATCTCAAAGGAGAGTGTAATTCAGAAGTTATGCAGGTTCTAAGCCGCTGTGTCACGTTCCTTTTACATGTTAAACTGTTGCAAATTATTTGTATATTAAAGATCAACCTTAAATCTTATTTTGCCTTCATTTTTTTCAGTGATGTCAGATTTTAACCAGCTAAAATAAACCTGAAGGAACAAGTGTTGCTAGTTTGCAGGTACAGTACCGCCTGTGTACCGGCAGATGGCAGTGATAACACGTTTTTAATCAGAGTCCTATTGAAGCAATGAGCTGGGCAGTCCTAGGATTATCTTTGCCCATAAAGACAGTTAAATTACCAGAAAAGGATGCGCGCATTACTTCATGTAGTTTTATTTCCATCAATTGATTAAATGCAACAAAGATCTATCCAGGACTCAAATATTATTTACAGAACTGGGAGATATGGGGGAGCATGTACCATTCACGTTTTGGATACGCGCGCACTGTTTATTTGAAGGTTCGCTGATTAGCCGAGTGATTCCGTAAGTACCCGAGGATTGCCGAATCATCTGTCCTGCCCGGACAGAAGCGGCTGCAACGCCATGTTGGCGAAGTCTCTCATTTCTGTGAGAAAAAAATGATAGAACACATTATTGCCGAGAAGAAAAGATAGATCGCAAAAAGGAGGTTGAGAACCGCGTCATTAATTTGATTTGAAAGGAACGAACCGAGACGGACCCGCAGAGGTTCCGGACGGACAAGGGAGGCTAAACCTCCCACCGTCCCCATGAATAGCACCGCTGATCCGAACAGCGACTTTTCATGAAAAAAGACGTTTGTATTGCTTTTCGAGCTTCGTTATCCCAGTTCCAGTAACGGGATTTGGGGCATGCTTCAAGCAACGCTTGCTTTATGTATGCAAGCTAAGCTTTGTTTATATCAGTATTAAGGTATTGTTTTACTTTTTGATTTTTTTTTCTTGCGATGAGTTTGCCATCGAAAGTGGTCCCTAAGCCCGCCGCTGTCGCAGTTAGCGGACCTGGAAGTGGCCCCTCTCCGTCGAGTCAACTACGGGCTACCCTGACCTCCGTGTCTCTGCCGCCTGGAGCCCCAACTGCACCTCAGCCTGGTGCCGTTCCACCTCCGTATCCTTTCACATGGGTAACACACAAATTGAGTGCGACTCTGGAGTTACATTGTACTTCTTAATAGTCACTCGCTGCATAGTGTTATTCGTGCTAGATAATAGAGCATGGATGTAGAAATGATGGTTTAATTTGGAGGGAGGGGAGAGGGCACAATTAGCTAAGCATGCTAACGTTAGCTAATCAAGCCGGTTGTCCAAGCTAAATGTGTCAGGTTTATTTTGTTAGTTGACGCCACTTCACTGAATTAGCTTACTTTTTTATGAAATATATGTATATATCGTGATTAATCCCAGCGGGAAAGTAAAATTATGATTTAGAGAAAGTTTATTTGAGACAGGAAAGCTTCATCACCGGTAAGCTATCGTTCTTCTCACCGGTGACCGGCTTTGTTCACTGCCGATTGTTGACTAGCAAGATGCGTTAGCCGAGTTAAAGCACTGCAGCTGCTATACCAAAGACAGCCCCTTGTGGTTAAAAAGTGTACAGGTCAGTGGATGCAACGTCGAGCTGAAGGGCGTCATCCACTTCGGCGTCCTGATCTATGGTTTTATAATGTAATTGAGCTAATTCAGGCTAGTACCAGGCCCGGTGTCTCAGAACCCCAGTGGCTGTTGAGGGGGGCGTTGAGTTCAGTGAATGACAGATGGGCATTTGGTACGAGCTGGTTGTTAAAATACCAGCTGATAATCTCTTCAGAAGGTGTCTCCGGGCTTTTAAACTGATTCTACCTTCTGTGATGCCGGAAAGTCTCACCTCATACATGCGGGTTCTGCTCGCACCAGGATGCGTTGTCACTTAAACTATCTGTTTACCTTTGAGTTAAATAAGATGGGGGGCCTAAGATCACCTTTTGGTGGAGTGAAGTCACCGCGCGGGTGTCACCTCCTGTTTTATTTACAGCATGGTGTGTGTGTGTGTGTGTGTGGGGGGGGGGGGGGTGGCATTGGGTGGATGTTTGCTGCTTGCTAGAAGCAGAGATGCGTATTTTGTGATCTGATGGCATCCAATGAGGCTTAGCTTTTGGTTGGGATGTCTCAACCTGATGTCCTGCCTCTCAGGATCACCACCACCTTGTGTTTTCGATTTCTGAATGGGGCAGCAGGTTGTAGCAGATGCCAGCAGCAAGCTATCGCCTTTTCAGTTTCATATATTTTTCATGTCTGAATAGGACAAGTCAAACCTTTTTTTTTTTACTCAAGGCTATTGACATTAATCCAACATTCTTTCACCAACGTTCACCGACTTTTGTTACCTCTTATAAAGAGCTGTACACTTTAAATATGCTTATTGTCATTCTTGTTTAAGGAACTTTAAATATTTTTGAAAGTTTTTAGTTTTGCAGCTTTTCTTTAGTGTGGTTTTCAAGTTAATCTAGTACAACTGTCTATAATCACAGAAATAAAACAACTAAGTTATCAGGCTGAAATAACACTCTTATTATAAAAGGCTCAATAATATGCATTAGAATGGTGTTTAGTTCCCTTTTGTCCATCTGATATATATAGTTAAAATATGTTTAAATATTTGACCTAGATTTCAGTAACATTTTAGGTTTATATTAATAACCCTCATCTTAGGCATAATAACACATAAATATATCCAGTAAAATCTAATGCATTTCATTAACATGCATTTGTATTGGAAATTGTAATAACATTTCATTTCTGCAGCTAACAATGTAATGGTGGCATGTCTATTATGTACGGGTTGGCATTAATCCAGTTTAAATTATGTTCTAAGAAGTGTTTGTGAATTATATACAGTATACAGTGGGGCAAAAAAGTATTTAGTCAGCCACCGATTGTGCAAGTTCTCCCACTTAAAATGATGACAGAGGTCAGTAATTTTCATCATAGGTACACTTCAACTGTGAGAGACAGCATGTGAAAAAAAATCCATGAATTCACATGTCAGGATTTTTAAAGAATTTATTTGTAAATCAGGGTGGAAAATAAGTATTTGGTCACTTCAAACAAGGAAAATCTCTGGCTCTCACAGACCTGTAACGTCTTCTTTAAGAAGCTTTTCTGTCCTCCACTCGTTACCTGTATTAATGGCACCTGTTTGAACTCATTATCTGTATAAAAGACACCTGTCCACAGCCTCAAACAGTCAGACTCCAAACTCCACTATGACCAATACCAAAGAGCTTTCGAAGGACACCAGGAAAAGAATTGTAGACCTGCACCAGACTGGGAAGAGTGAATCTACAATAGGCAAGCAGCTTGGTGTGAAAAAAATCATCTGTGGGAGCAATTATCAGAAAATGGAAGACATACAAGACCACTGATAATTTCCCTCGATCTGGGGCTCCACGCAAGATCTCATCCCGTGGGGTCAAAATGATCATGAGAACGGTGAGCAAGAATCCCAGAACCACACGGGGGGACCTGGTGAATGACCTGCAGAGAGCTGGGACCACAGTAACAAAGGTCACCATCAGTAACACACTACAGCGGCAGGGAATCAAATCCTGCAGTGCCAGACTTGTCCCGCTGCTGAAGCCAGTGCATGTCCAGGCCTGTCTGAAGTTTGCCAGAGAGCACATGGATGATACAGCAGAGGACTGGGAGAATGTCATGTGGTCAGATGAAACCAAAGTAGAACTTTTTGGTATAAACTCAACTCGTCGTGTTTGGAGGAAGAAGAATACTGAGTTGCATCCCAAGAACACCATACCTTCTGTGAAGCATGGGGGTGGGAACATCATGCTTTGGGGCTGTTTTTCTGCTAAGGGGACAGGACGACTGATCCGTGTTAAGGACAGAATGAATGGGGCCATGTATCGTGAGATTCTGAGCCAAAACCTCCTTCCATCAGTGAGAGCTTTGAAGATGAAACGTGGCTGGGTCTTCCAACATGACAATGATCCCAAACACACCGCCCGGGCAACAAAGGAGTGGCTCCTTAAGAAACATTTGAAAGTCCTGGAGTGGCCTAGCCAGTCTCCAGATCGCAACCCCATAGAAAATCTGTGGAGGGAGTTGAAAGTCCGTGTTGCTCAGCGACAGCCCCAAAACATCACTGCTCTCGAGAAGATCTGCATGGAGGAATGGGCCAAAATACCAGCTACTGTGTGTGCAAACCTGGTAAAGACCTATAGTAATCGTTTGACCTCTGTTATTGCCAACAAAGGTTATGTTACAAAGTATTGAGTTGAATTTTTGTTATTGACCAAATACTTATTTTCCACCCAGATTTACAAATAAATTCTTTAAAAATCCTGCCATGTGAATTCATGGATTTTTTTTTCACATTCTGTCTCTCACAGTTGAAGTGTACCTATGATGTAAATTACTGACCTCTGTCATCATTTTAAGTGGGAGAACTTGCACAATCGGTGGCTGACTAAATACTTTTTTGCCTCACTGTACTAGTGCTGTACGATACTGCAAAATTTGGTATCGATCCGATCCGATAAATACAGGGGCCAGTATTGCCGATACCAATACCGGTACTTTTTACTACTAGCCCTAGTACCGTCTAGTTTTGTGGGATTTATTAAGATAAATAAGATCAATAAAGCTTTATTTTTCAGACAAGATTCTCATATTGATGATAAGAATCTTGTCTGAAAACTAAAGTTTTATTGATTACTTAGTTATTTTGTAAGTTTTCCTTTAATAAATCATGTGTACGATGATAATAAAATACAGGGAACATTTTCGGGCAAATAAAATGTTTATTAGGAAACTCAAAATGGTTTAAAAATGGTTAACAAACTCAAGATTTCTTTCTATTTGAAATCTATAAAACAGTGTAATAAACGGCGCTCCTTTTTTAGCCTGCCATCACGCAGCCACGACAGTCCTCTCTGCTGTGCTTGTCTCGTGCTGGAGCGCTGTTTTACTTTTTTTTTAATGTAATGGCGGACTGCCCCGTTGACTGACATCCGTGGCGTTCCAATCCCAGTGCTTTAATGGTTTTTTGGGCCAAACACAGCGCTCTTTTAGCGAGGTAGGCAGGATGTCCCTGCAAAAAAACATGGCTGCCGCTCGAAACGGTCCAATCACAGGTATCAGCCTGGTAAACTACAAATCAAGATGGCTGCCATTTTGTAGTGGTCCAATCATGGTGCTATATAGATTTCATGGGCCAATCACAACACTAAGTATGCGGGATGTTGTTAGAAGAAACTGAATCGATACCATCACGCAGGTATGTAAAAAATACTCAATACCAACGTTAGACCGATACTATCGATATTTTAGATCGATCCGCCCAGCTCTATTATATACTACAACGTCTTGCCGTACATCCTGCTCCTGTGCGCAGCGGTTCTGATCCGTAGCGCTGCAGGATGCAGAATAAACAGGATGGTGGGGACTTTTCATCAGCTTTTAGAGTTTACTCTTTCTTAGTTTTACGATCATCATATAATTTTCTTGGCGCCACTTGATCGTGTGACTGCTACCCGTTAGCTTTAGCATTAGCCAATCTGCGTGTAGCTGCACTTTTGATCCCAAACTTTGGACCGGTTTTGCCTTTGTACCTTTGTTGATTCCTTTATTTTCCTCCACTGCATCCAGATTACCACACTGTGGGCCAGTAAAAGCATTTTTCTTACACGTAACTTACTTTTTTCAATAAAGTTCTGGGAAAAATACTAATTCAAAGATGTTGCACCAGTGCTACGTTTAAAAATAGACAGACACGCACAGTCAGTTTTTTTCGTCTCAGTACAGCCCTGCTCTAGCGAGAAAAGCGATTTTTGATCTTTTTCTGCAGCGGTTTTAGCGCATTTCGGTACATCGCTGCTGATACAGCGCCCCTGTAGTGGCGCAACGCTGCAACTGCAGTTACAAAAACATCCATATAGCTGGGGGCAGAGTGAAATCAGGCTGGGGAGGCACAAAATTAGCTGGAGGCCGCCGCCTTGCAAATTTGAACGCAGGAAAAACCCTGGGAGTAATTAATGACTGTAGTATTAAGCTACTCAATGGGCTATAATGCAACAAAGACAGCAAACCTTTTATTGAATTTCCTATTGACCCATCTTTTATTTCCAGTTACACCGCACGTCTATCGATAGATAAATATCATTATTGAATTGGTGTACAGCCGTAATATTAAAGTTAAACTGGAGGTTTGGGAGTTGCAACTTTTATTGGGTAGTAGTTTTACTGCAGTGATCCCAAACTCCCTTCTTGAGGGCCGCTATCCAGCATGTTAAACAGTTTCTCTGGCTTCAACATACCTGATTTCAACCAGCAGGTGGTAAATGGCCTGTATTTGATATAGCGCCTTCTACAGTCCTGGAACCCCCCAAGGGGCTTTACAACACAGTCATTCACCCATTCACACACCCATTCCACCCACAACGGTGGGGATGAGTTACGATGTAGCCACAGCTGCCCTGGGGCGCACTGACAGAGGCGAGGCTGCCGAGCACTCGGCCACCGGTCCCTCCGACCACCGCCAGCAGGCAACGTGGGTTAAGTGCCTTGCCTAAGGACACGACAGCAGCGACAGACTGAGCTGGGCTCGTACCTGCAACCTTCCGATTACAGGGCGAGCACTTAACTCCTGTGCCACCATCGCCCACCAGGTGATTGGCGGGCTTCTGCTAATGAGCTGCTGAACAGGTGAATCGACTGTGTTGATTTAAGCCGGGCGTACACTGTGCGATTAGTTTTTTACTGTTTTGAACAAATTTTCCTCATGTGAGATTCTTCGAGGTCGGGGCGAGTTTTGTGTCGTGTATACGAGGTGTTACGAGAGCCGATAAACACTTCATAACCAGCTCCTGATCAGCAACCATATGGTCACGTGAATATCAAATGTGTTTGATATTATCCTCGTCCCTCATGAAGGTATTGCACTGTTGAAGCAGTGCTGCGAGCCTTCGATCCACAAGTACCAGAACCGCTCACACAGCATATGCGCCAACCCGGCTACATAGGTACACGCCGTTTCCTTTTATTTTTACACTTTACTCCACACACAATGACAAGGATTGCCAAGAAAGCATGTTTTCCGTGTTTATTTCAAATAAAAGTGATCCCAAAACATGTTTTACTTCCTTTCTTTCGTCTTCCTTTTCCGGCCCCCATAAACCTTTGTGTCCTCCTACTGAAGCAAGTCGCCCCTGCAGTCTTCCGGGGTTTTGGGCTCAAAGGTCTGACGTGTGGTTGAACTATTTTTAGTAGAGGTGTGAATCTTCACTTGTCTACTGATTCGATTCGATTACGGTTATTGGGTCAACGATTCGATTCGATATCCTGATGCATCACAATTATCAATCAATCAATCAATCAAAGCTTTATTTATAAAGCGCCTTCCGCAACCCTGTCAGGAAGCCCAAAGCGCTGAACATTGTACAGTTGTATCTAAATATATTGAATAAATCAACAATAAAAGAAATTCAAATTACAAAATACAAAATGGAAATTACAAGATAGATGAAACATTCATATTGATTTGTTTTCATCGATAAATAGAAGATGTCAGATAATTGCTTTTTATTTATTTATTTATTTATATCAAAAACTTAACTGACACAACCTGCCATCCCTCAAAAGCTCTCCATTCACAGCAGGTTTGGACAAAACATTTGAAACATTTAAGAAAATTTAACAAAGTATGGTAAAACAATCTGTTTCCTCGTTCAACACCCCACCCACCTCAGGCTGAGAAAAACACGCTTTGCAAAAACTCACAAAATCTGAAAAAATACTGAAAACCTATAGGACACATAATGTAATAATAAAATACATAATGGGTGCATATGAGTGTTTAATGTCTCTGAGCAGCTTTAGAGTCAAATATTTATGCAGCAGTTCAAGGGTGTCAGAAATAACACCAAATGAAATGTTTGACTTAGTTTGTTATTTGAACCCAGTGGTTCATTTCTGAAATTTTGGAAAATTAATCAAGTTCTGTTTGATTCAGAAAATAATAAAACATGAAACAAATTCTACACTTCCAATAATATTTAAGATGTGTGTTTTATTCTTACTGACAACACCAGCAGAAGGCTGTGGGCTGGATTAGGATTAAGTTACCCAGATGATGGATCTCTTTCACTAACCAGCTAACTACAAACCTTTCCACTAACCTGTCCTGTGGGACCCTCACCATGTAGCCCTCATGTCCATGCTGTCTCTGGAGGAGCAGATAGAAGACCTCCTGTAACCTAAAATAAACCAAAGCTTCCTCCCAGTTTCTCTTTCAGCTGAATTTAACATCACTTTATCATCATGAAACAAAAGAATAAAGTGGAACAAGAACTATCTTCTATTTCTCTCCTTTTAACTTCTCCGTGTCCCTAAATAAGAGACAGATGATTACGCTGCAGCCGCCGTCACTGACCCCGCCCCCTCTCCAAGACCGGATCTCCCGACATCACAACACTCGGTCTGACGGAGCGCTTCGAGGAGAAATAATAATGAAATTATGAAAATAATAATGCGTATTTGGAGCATCGATTTGGAGGAGCGTCCTCCGATCCCCTCTCTCTCTTCGTTGCTGTGCGAGCGAGCGGAGCGCGCCGTGTGACATCCCACTCAATTAACATAATTCACGGTCCAAATCCAACAGATCCGGTCGGGCTGATTCGGTTCCGGTTCGGTCTCAGGTTACAGCTCCAGCGCTCAGCCCTGCAGTACCACATTAAGGCAGAACCACTTGGTAAATGTGGAGGACGCTCACTCTGACAGATTTGGATGCCGCTCTGGTGCCACCTTTAAAAAAACAAAACTACATTCCACTATAATCGATTATGGCGTACTCTTCTACGATGCAGAATCGTTTATGTCCGCATCCCGATGCATCATTTATTTGATTATTTTCCTCAGCTCTAATTTTTAGCACATTTTCAGGTCCAACGTGTTGCTACTGGACTTACAGCGTGAGCAGTCTGGTTTCACCCAAGAACTGGGACGTACAGTGTGACAGCGTGACGGATTGCTGTTTTACAACATTTATGCATTGTGAACACATTAGTAATGGCAATGCTAACTGCAGAACAACACTAGCTTGAGCTAGTGCTAATGCTAGCCACCGCTACTGTTAACATCCTCATTGGACACACGTAACATCCCAGGATGTACTGAGACAAACTTTGAATGAATGCCAGATATCCATGGCTTGCCTGTTGAGTTATCCAGATGCTGTACGCAGGAGTTTTTGGCTTCAGCCGTCAGGGTAAACCAATCAAACGCACAGCTCATTTAATATTCATGTGCTGGCTGAGTGGGTGGGGCAAGCCACTCTTCCTGTTGTTGGGCTTTATTGTGTGTGTGCGTGCGTGTGTGTGTGTGTGTATTTATCACGGCTCCTGGGCCATTGTGAGACACAACAAAGTTAATCAGCCAAATAGAAGCTCAAAGAACAGTTTCCAGTTGTAAAAATAAGTTGTTCTCTGACCCCTTTAAGTTAGTAAAATAAACCCTCCTATTTGTCCCAGGGTGTTTTTGTGAATGTTGCACAAGTTACTCCATTTCCCTTGCGTCTGGTTTTATTGAAGACGTAACTGAATTAGTATTTGTGTGTCTAGGAAATGGACCCACTGAGTGCTGCTACTTGTCTGACCTTTCACACTCCTCTGGCCTCTGAGGTCAGGAGTGTCAGAACACGTTGCTTTGCGTCTGGTCTGGACTGCTGGCGTATTGGAATTCCTACCCGGAGAATGTTGGTGTGTGTGTGTGTGTGTGTGTGTGTGTGTGTGTGTGTGTGTGTGTGTGTGTGTGTGTGTGTGTGTGTGTGTGTGTGTGTGTGTGTGTGTGTGTGTGTGAGTGAAGGCCTCGGATGCACAGGGGGTTTTAGATGCCTGTAAGACGTGTTGTGTGCACAGTTTGTCTGCTGCTGGTTGTCAGAGAAACACCCAGCGCATGCGTCTGCTGCTGCTCTTGCCAGACAAAAGCTCTGCTGCTTGGCATTCAGAGTGAGAGGCCAAGGTGGTGCTTCCCACCATCTGCCAACAAAGGCCCAGGTCACCCAGCTTGTCTCTGCCCCCCCCCAACACCTAATTTCCTTCCATCCCCCTATAGCTCACCTCACTCTTCTGCAGGCCCAGCTAGTTTCATGTTTGTGGTTTAGTACATTCATCCCTTTGCAGCAGTTTCCACCTCTTTCTCACACAAATTAACTAGTTTTGAGGAGTTTCAGTGTTGGGTTAATGTGCAAATGACCTGTTCCAATATGGAGCAAAAAAGTTACCTCTGAGCTTGGCATGCATGCCTCCTGATGCATAGAACCAGCTGAATTTTAACTCAGGTGTGTGCCCTTTGCATGAGCAGGTGATCGTACTAACTGTGGGCTGTTCTAAATAAAAAGCTGAGTTGAGATGAGCCAGCTGTGCATCCAGGGAGGGAGTGGCCTGTTGAGGAAGACATCCTGAGTAATATTTCACCTAGCATTTCATTTGCACCATATTCTTCTTAAACTTTTGTGATATTTAGTAGAAAATAAGCAGTGAGCGTTTTGAGGTATTCCACCCACACTCTGATGCTCTTAAAGATGTGAAACACTGAAAAACCATTTTTGTTTAATTATTATATCTGATTCTAACGGGTCTCTGAGTTTTTCACACAGGCTGAACATGAAAATAGTCTCCTACACCTATCTCCTGCATTAGCTTCTGATGGAAAACAGACGGTGAAGCTCTAGGATTGGGAAATCCTGACAGATCTACGTCACGCTGTCCACCCTGGGACCGGGAGATCGGGGTTCAAATCCCAGTTGGGTCATACCAAAGACTTTAACAACGGGACTTAACACCTCCCTGCTTGACACTCGGCTTTAAGGTGTTGGATAGTCCCCGAGCACAGCCACTGCTGCAGCTCACCGCTCCTCACGGGGTTGGGTCACATGTGGAGATGAATTTCACCCGTGTGTGATGACTAATGAGACTTTAACTTAACATTCACAGACTCGCCCATCTTGGCTCACGACGGGGAAGGCTGTTGTTGGTTTAGCGTCCAGGAAACAGCTGAGAACATCTGGGCTAAAAGGAACTAACCATTAGCATTAGCAACTCCACCACACAGCAGAACTCCTTCAGGCTTGAGTTATTAGTGGAGATAAAACGTCAGCGTTGCGAAGCAGTCAGCGGTAGTCATGTTGTGGTTAGCCAATCAGAGAAAAGATGTCAGAATATCAGGAAACTAGAGTCCAAAGAAAAAAGTGCTGCTTGTTTATAGGATTTAGATGCTGTAGTTAGAAAGTACTTGCCTTATTTAGTGTCTGGGGCAACGGCAGCACAGGAGTTAAGTGTCGCCGTCGTTAGGTCCTTGGGCAATGTGTGTGTGAATGATTGATTGTGTTGAGCGCCTTGGGTTCCAGGACTCTAGAAGGCGCTATATCAAAATAAGACCTTTTAAGAACTTCCATAAATGTATAAAGTCTGTTTCAGTTGGTGAAACTAAACTTTTATCTCTTATATGATTATAATTCATTTTGGATGTACTAAATCAGGGTATAATATTGATGAAGTATTTGACTTTTTATATATTCATAATTGCAGAAATATAAAATCTAATTTTCCTAAAGTTAGAAAACTTAGATGGTGAGTACTCGAGGCATCCAGAACCATTACAGCTTAAGATCTGATTTGTTAGGGTCAAATTTACCAACCCACCATCTTTTGTTCATACAGTCGTGAAAGAGCAGTCTCCGCAACAGCAGGCAGGCAGGGAGAGCTTTAAACTTCACTTCACACACGTGTGTGTGTGTGTGTGTGTGTGTGTGTGTGTGTGTGTGTGTGTGTGTGTGTGTGTGTGTGTGTGTGTGTGTGTGTGTGTGTGTGTGTGTGTGTGTGTGTGTGTGTGTGTGTTTGTGAGTGAGTGGCCAGCTAGCCTGCAGGGAGAAGGGGGGTATCTACACCATCTGGGCTGTCTCCACACACTTCCTGTACCTTCACTTATAACCCTCTGCACTGAGATTTGAAGGTACTCTGGTTTATTCAAACAAGACATCATTTTCCATTAAGTGTGTGTGAAATCTAGGCTACATTTATAAGATTGAACATTTTTTCCGCAGTAAAGAGACTGTGTGTCTGAAATCTTCCAAAAGAAAACACAGCTTGATTTACCAAAGACCCGTCCTCCAACCATATAAGAGCAGGGACTATGTTCACCTCTCATTTTTACCCCTTTTTTGTCTAACTTTCTGTAATACTTTATAGGATTCCTTCAGTTCATGTTGACTTGACAGTGTAACTTCTTTATTGATTCCATAATAACAGATTACAGTACATTGAGCTATATCATCCTGATTAGGCCCCTGCAGCTTGTAAAGCCAAGTTTCCTCCTGTCTCTTCCTTTCTCTCTATCCCACAAACTCAGCACTTAAGTGGCTTTACAATAAGCTAATAATGATGCATGAGCTGCAGCAGCTTTGCCTTCTTAAAGAAGGCTTACTTGTCGCTGTGGGGTCAGGGGGTAAGGAAGAGTAGTTGAAGGTACTTCATGATCTCCTCAAGATAGTCAAATGTTGCTAGCCTGGCAAGCCATCCTATACATGTGAATATATAGTCTGGATGTGGCCCATTGACTACTCTGTCATGGGGCGGGATCTACTGTTGTCTTTCAAACTGTCTTTGCATGCTATTGGATAACAAACGATGTGATGGACTCACCGCTACAGATGCCAGTTAACGGGGCAGTCCGCCATACTTTCTCAATGAAGATTTAATCCTTTTCATCCTTTTTCCAAATCTCTATATTCTAAGTACCTATATCTGCACTTGAAGAGAAGATAAAGTCTAAATAGTCCATTGTTGATGCCATCGCTGTTTCAAACAAGTCATCAACATCTTTGCTTTTTCAGTTGGTCACAGTAACATCCCGCCTACCAACAGAGTGCCCACCAAACTAATAGAGTGCTGAGATTGGACCGCTGCGGATATCAGTGAACGGGACAGTCTGCTGTACATCGTGAAGAAGACGCAAACCAAACTGACAGAGTGTTGTGATTGGGCTGGCACCTGGCCAGGGCTGCAGAAGTTCCAATGGCACGTGCTAAAACGGATGGTCTAGATTCCTTGGCTAAAATGTTTTATCCTTTGCAATAGATAACAGCTATTTAAATATCAACCATTTGTTTTTGTATTGGTTTTGTTGGAAGCACGTGGTCACCATGGTTAGATGTCCTTTGAGCTTGAGTTGCTGAAAACACCAGTAAATCCATAGCAGCCGATTTAAAGCTGTACATTAACCCTTTTCCACCACTTGGTGCAGCTCAACTCTACATGGTTCAGGTAGTTTCCGTTTGAAGTGAGAAATGGCCACAATAAGTACGCTTGTCATGGCGGAGTGGCCCTCAGAGTTAGAAAATTATTACTATGTGCTCTGTACGCAACACAGTGGAGGATGTGGTAACGTAGAACATTCTGCTTAGTCCTGGCTTTTTTTGAGACTTAGGAAATAAAGAAAGCAAGACTGCGGGAAGCAAGGTGGACAATTCTGAAGTAACCAGTGACTCCACCCTCTAGCACCAATGTTACATTTTTGCTTCAAAGCAGATGCTGAAAAATGGGCGGCACCCCGAAACCAATTGCTGGTGAAAAGCCAAACAGAATCGATCCACGCTACATGGGTACTGGTGGAAAAGGGCCATCGTCATCATCCACAGCAGCAGATGAGGAGATGTAATCAAACTATTTGCCTAAATTGGACAGCCACTTTTGTGGTTGTGCTTAGTACCTGTGAAGCTATTCTGTAAAACACCAGAACTCTCTTGGTTGCTTGGCCAGCCACATGGAAAGCTTGACTGAAATGTTTCACCACAAGTTGGATCTTGTGGATTCTGCACTGCCTAATCAGTTTACAGTGCCTTACAAAAGTATTCATACCCCTTGAAATTTTACATTTTGACACCTTTCAATCACAAACCTGAAGGTTTAATGCACATTTGTCAGACACGAGGCCCGCGGGCCACATCTGGAGCATTTTTATGTGGCCTGTGAGATAAATATAATCAAAAATATATTAAAACTGACCCGCTGGCCGATTTTACTGCAAAGACTACCACTCCCATGATGCATTGCGGCGTTAGCGCGGAGCCGAGCCGCCCCCTCTTTTGTGTTTTTTCCAGTGTCCACTGCCGGTGTCTGCAGCTCCGCTGTCTCTGACAAACTAAACACTCTTCTCACTCAGCGCCGAGTTTACTCAGCTATTTTCTGACGTTGAAGCCCTGAAACAGAGATTTTAACCGCTCAGTAATGTGTTCACAACTGAAAGAGAAAGTTTTCCAACTAACTTCCAGACAGAGCTGATATAACTCCAGCGAGCAGCGAGCGACACGCTCAAATCAGCATGACTCTGTGGCTGCTGTAGTTGTTATTTTTCCTCCCCGACACACAACAACGTGGTCAAGCTGCTCAGACATGTTCAGCAGCACAAACCTGTGTGAGCACCTGTTGTCATCTAATGTTGTCATTATTATGATGAAGATGAACAAAACAACAGGAGTCTCCTCCTCAGCTCAGGTCAGCCCCATGATGCAGGTATCTGGCTGGAACAGGTGAGCATCACAGTAAACCAGTGGAGCAAACTGAGCTTTAAACATGTTGGTTTTATGCTCTTTTTCTGCTCCAAAACATGAAAGTTAACAGGTGAGATATTGCATTTTCATTTAAGGTAAAATGATATTTTTATTTTGTTGTTGGCCCGTGAGAAAAGATTTAACCTACAGTAAACAGGAACGGGAAAGGCTGCAGATAGAGGAGTAGAATAGAAAATCCCTTTATTGTTCCTCAGTGGGGAAAGCTAGACGTCACAGCAGCGATGACGCGTATTACAGGAGAAAAAAAGGAGAATAAAAAATAAGAAAAATCAAACAACAAGAAAACATAAATCCTGAATAGATTTTAAAAATGCTGAATATACCACAAGTAATGAATACCACTGATGCGTTTTATTTAACATTGACTTGCTCATGTGGTTATTCCACATTCAGTGTTAATGCAAAAATAAGTTTGTTTCCAAATTACAAGGTTCAAAATTGCATATATGTTCATAAAGAAAATGTGCAAATTTGCCGTCACTTTTTCAAAAAATATTTGAGGAAATAAGTTTGGCTCGCGACTTCGTCCCAGAGTTTCATTTCGGCCCCGTGTGAATTTGAGTTTGACTCCCCTGCTTTAATGAGATTTTCCGTGGTGGTGGTGGTGATGGTTGTGATGATGATAATGGATTAGATTTTTATAGTGCTTTTCTAGGCACTCAAAGCACTTTCCATTATTCACGGACTTTCACATTGACACTGCCGGTGATAGACCAATACAAAGTATCACCTAGTTGTGAAGTGGAATTAAACTGAAAAAGTTTTCATAATGTAAATTTTTTAAGCAAATTTTTTTCTAATCTAAAAAGTGCCCTTTATTTGTATTCATCCCCCCACGTCAATGCTAAAGCCACCTTTTGCTGTAATTACACATGCAAGTCTTTCTGGGGTTGTCTTTACCAGCTTTGCACGTCTAGAGACTCACATTTCTCCCCATTCTTCAATGCAAAATGGCTCCATCTCACCCTAATTGGGCGGAGAGTGTCAGTGAATTGCAATTTCAAGTCTTGCCTCAGATTCTCTAGGATTTAGGTCTGGACTTTGACTGGGCTATTCTAGCACATATAAATTGTAACCCAAACCATTCCATTGTAGATGTTGCTTTATATTTAGGGTCATTGTCTTGCTGGAATGTGAATCTCGTTCCCAGTCCTAAGTCCTTTGAAGTCTCCCAACAAGTTTTCTCTCAAGATTACCCCACATTTAGCTCCACCCATCTTCCATCAGCTACCCTACCATGTGATAGTGTGTTCAGGGTGATGGGCAGTGTTACTTTCTTTACGTTTAGGCCCAGAAGTTCAACTTTGGTCTCATCTGACCAGAATACCTTCCTCCACTTGTTAGCAGTTTTTTCTCCGGCAGGACTCCTGGAAAACTGCAAAAGGGACTTTTTTTGTCTTTCTTTTAACAATGGCCTTTTTCTTGCCTCTCTTCCATAAAAGCCAGATTTGTGGAGTTCATGATTTTCAGTTGTCCCACGAAAGATTTCTGCAGCTCCTCCAAAGTGACCATGGGCCTCTTGGGAGCTTCTCTGACCAGCGCTCTCAGCTTGGTTGGACTTTGTAGATTTCCAGTTGTAGCATATTTTTACAATTTGGATGATGGGTGAACAGTGTTCCTTGATGTTCAAAGCTTGTGATATTTTTTTATAACCTAACCCTGATTTAAACTTGCACACAACTTTACCCCTGATGTGTTTGGGGGGGTCCGTAGTCTTCATGAGGCAGTTCAATAATTTTCTCCAATCATTAAAGCCTTCAATAAAGGGGGTATTTATAATGAGACTAAATTACACACAGGTGAATTCCATTATTCAGTTAGGGGACTTGTGAAGGCAATTGATTGCATTGGATTTTATACAGGGGTTTCAAGACAAATGCACACCACATTTTTTGGTTTTGTAGTTGTGTAAAATTTGAAAACCACGAATTAGTTCTCGGGGTATAAATACTTTTGCAAGGTGGTGTATAGTATGAATATGAGTTAATGGTTTTTAGTATGTTTGTATTTAGCGTTAAAATAATAACAGAGACTCAAATCTGTGAAAACCATCGTTTCAAATCCATTACTCTTTTTTTTATACATCTTTGTAAAAACATCTTGGGTGTTGAAAGCTGAAGCTAATAGATGAGGCATTACAATTGTTTCCAGGTTAACAATGTCAGTTTTTATGCTAGGAAAACTAGATTCAGTAGGAATATGACACATCAAACAAACTGAAGAGAGCAATTATAGCGTGTTTCTAAACATAGTTATACCTGATGAATAAGAAGCCAAAATATCTGTGTGATCTCAAAGAGGACATTTGATGCAAACATGAAAGTGACACAGTTGTTAGAATGAGTGGGCCTGCAGTCAGTTCTCTGGTAAAACGCACTTTTGTATGTGTTTCATAAATGGGTTTTCTGAGGAATACAGTTCCTCCTAAAACTTCACACGGGAGACTGCTGGAGCTAAACAGACGACACAAGCAATGCCCTTAAAGCTGCTCTCAAAGTTTGTTGCATAACTTCATTCTGCGTGACTGCAGGTGTTCTCCCTTTAGAGAAAACAGAAATCTGCATGCTGGCTTTGAGCCATCTAAAGATCTAGCCCTTACAATTTTGTTGCTGTTGGGGAAAAAAATGAAGCTAGCACTTTATACTCATCTTACCTTTTTGTTTTTGCATCTGCCTTTAATGCTCATCAACCTCTGATGTACAGGTGGGAGTGCCCCTGCTTTTGTTTGTCATTAACCCTCTGGAGGCAGGCGTTGCAGATTTGCAACGTTAAAACCTACCTACCTGGTTTCTCCACATACGTATTTCATGAGCATTTTTAAACTCAGAAGTACCCCTGAAGGACTTAGTTGTTAGTCCTTTTATCAAAACTTATTTTGAGCCTGAGAGGGTTAAGCTCCTAGGCCCATTTCTGTCTTGTTACTGTTTTTTAGGTCACCTTTCATCATATAAATATAGAGATTAGCACCCAAAGTTGGGGTTTTGACCCCAGTTTTAGGTGCTAATTTCCATCTAGACCACCACACCTCTGAGGAGTAAATAAAACCCTTATTCTAGTGGATTTCTGCATGTGTGAGCATGTGGTGGGGGCATGCATCATTCTCTAAGTCCTCCAGCAGTGAAATGGAAAATGCTTCCTGCTGTACTTCTGCATTTTAGCCTGTTGCCTTTATAAAAAATGAGTCTGTAGTCTATTCCCACACCCCCTCCAAAGGCTACAAGTAGCAGTGCTGGCATGGGGCCAAGGGAGATGACTGGAGTGAGGGAAAAGAGCTGGCGGGGGGGGGGGGGGGGGGGGTATAAGGAAGAAAGCCAGACGTTCGGTTTCCCATAAACCATGTGATCAGCTGAGTGTCGCAGACGACTGCCTGAGCAGGTTACTAATCACAGGACTTTCCTCTGCTGTTTGAATATTTACGTGTTACCTCTTTTTTCCTGTCTGACGGATATCTTCCTAACGACTCGGTCTTTCATGTTTCATAAGTTCTCTTCAGATTGTCACCTTGGCGTTAATAAAATCTTAAGCAACCACGCATGAGTGGTTGAATCAGTTATGTGTTTTTCAGCTTGCAGAAAGAGAATAAAACAATGATTCTTTCTACACAAGGATGAACAGTTGTCTGATTCCCTACTCTGGCAGATGCAGCCCAGGAATCCAGTTCAGATTTTCCTTTTACCTCTTGCAGAATGGTGATGGTACATGGTGTACTCAGAACGGATCGGGCGCTTAGCGTGGATTGATTGGGGGAGATCCATCACATTAACCATGCAAGCCACAGGGTTTTAGGGAAAGCCCTGCTGGATGTAAAGAAGATTAACACAGTTTATGAAAACATGCAGCTGCAAAATGAAGTTGCATCAACACAATCCGCCAGTGTGTTTATCAAATATAACAAAAGTGACTGTTGCTGAATGAAGTTGTAGTGATTAGAATTAAGTGTTTGTTAAATTAACATTTGTCTCAATCAAATCTGAGTTATCTTGTCTAACATCCAACTCATTTCAGTCACCAGCTGCTTTGAATGCTCTTTAACACACTTTCATCAGAATTCCTCGTGTTCAGCCCTCTCTGGACGACCGGATCTTCCCCACACAGCCTGGAGTTGCTGTTTACAGCGTGAGTCTTTGGATTTAAATTCACCCTTACCTCATCTTGGCATGAAAAATTCATATCGGGACTTTTTTCCCCAGGACATCATAAACAAGTAGATTTTTGTAGTTTTATCTTTATAGGTTGGAAAAATAGACAAAGCCACAGGCTAAAAGGGCTGCAACTAGAACTTAAGTTAGTTTTTCAACATGGTTTAAAGTTCCAGCAGCATTGGAGTGAGGCATCGTGACTCATGCGTCACAGCCCAGTGAGATAGTGGTCTGAGTTCAGTGCAAAAGGCGTTCAGTTTTTTTTTTTTTTTTTTTTTTTTTTAATTTTTATTTTATTTTTGGCTCATTGGGAAATAGTGTTGTGATCTGTTCTGGCTTAGTTGGCCAAGAGGTTACTTTCAGCTGCTGTGCCAGGTCTTTGTCATGCCAGTGCTGATGGACTTGTTTATTTATTTATTTATTTTTTACCTGCCTAAAGTGCCAACAGCTAAAAGGATCGGGCAGATAATTAGCTTTGGTCATTAAGACTTGGCAGGGCTTTGCAGCCATTGGTGTCTTCTTATTTACCATTAGGACAAAAACAATATTGAACACACTTTCTTTGCTGTCAGTAAAATTATTAGTTAGTTAACAATGTATGCATTTGTAGCTTTGTCAGTTGTCAACATTTAAGTTTCCCTCCCAGATGAATTACTGTATAGCCAACCCATTGTGAGGATTTGTACTGACACATATACAGTGTCTACTTTTGAGCAGTCACTGAATGTGCACGTTGTCTCCCTTACAAAGATGAGCAAGGTTGGTAATTTTCATAGGTACACTTAAACTGTGAGACAGAATGCAAAAACAGTTGGGGAATCGCACTGTATGATTTTGAAAGAGTTTATTTGTATAAAGTTTAAAAAAAGAAGTGTTGGCTGCTGAATAAAGGTTCACCTTAATTTCTGTAGGTCCTCCTCAAAATTTGAGTGCACTGGTATTTTGGCCCATTTTGTGATTGTTTGGGGCTGTCGCTGGGCTCTACAGACTTTCAACTCCCTCCACAGATTTTCTATTGGACTGTTGACGCTCTGGAGACTGGCTAGGCACTCCAGAACGTTGAACTGCTTTTTATGAAGCTACAGTTTTGTTGCTGGTGCGCTGTGTTTGGGATCATTGTCATGCTGGAAGATCCAGCCACGCATCATCTTCAAAGCTCTCGCAGATGGAAAGAGGTTTCTGCCCAAAATCTCATGATACATGGCCCCATTCAGCCCCAAAGCATGTTTCCATCCCCATGTTTCCCAGTGTGTATGGGATGCACACTCAGAATCCTCTCCCCTCCAAACATGGCAAGTGGCATTTACACAACAAAGTTCTGTTTTGGTCTCACTTTACCACACAGTGTTCTCCCAGTCCTCCTCTGGATCTTCAGCTGGTCTCTGGCAAACTTTAGATGGGCCTGGACATGTGCTGGCTTAAGCAGGGGGACCTTTTGAGCTCTGCTGCAGGATTTGAATCCATGATGTAGTGCGTTAATAATAGTAACCTTTAGGACTGTAGTCCCAGCTCTCTTTAGGCCAATGACACCCCCCCCCCCCCCCCCCCCCCGTGTGGTTCTGGGCTGTTTCGTCACAATTCTCAAGATTATTTGTACCCATGAGGTGAGATTGTGCATGGAGCCCCAGGTCGAAGGAAATCATCAGTGATCTCGTATATATTTCGTTTTCTAACAAATGCTCCAGCAGTTGATCTCCTCTCACCAAGCTGCTTGCCTTTTGTAGATTGGCTCATCCCAGTCGTGTGCAGGTGTAAAAACTTGTCCCTGGACTCCTTAAGCCGGGCGTACACTGTCACTTTTTCACTCGCAGCATTCAGCTCCGTACAAATTCCTCAGAGCAAAGCTCACGAGTCGTGTTCTCACACTGTACGACCCAGTGCTTGGATGCAACCTGACTGCTCACACTGTACTTAGTGATTTTCAACATTAAGTAATCAGTAAAGTAACCAAGTTACTCTTGGAAAGAGGAATCAGTAATCAAGTTACTATTTCAAAGTAACTGTGGCAACGCTGATGCATAGTGGAGGTTGACTGAAGGTGTGGACAGGTGTCTTTTATTACAGATAACGAACACAAACAGGTGCTATTAAAACAGGTAACGAGGGGAGGATAGAAGCGCAAAGAGGAAGTAGCGGGTCTGAGGGACAGGATTCTTGCTCGTTTGTGAAAGCTACTTATTTCCTGCTTCATTATATAAAAACGTTCTTTAAGAATCATTCAATGTGATTTCCTGATTTTTTTTTTTTATTATCTCTCACAGGTGAAGTGCACCTATGATGAACTTACAGCCCAGCTTTTAGGTGGAACAACTTGCACACTCAGTGGCTGCTAAATACTGTTTTGCCCTACCATAAAATGTATAATCGTGACCACCATGTCACATAGCCAGATCCATGTTGATCCGTATGGACATCTGCCGTATGCACAAAACAAATGACTGACTTTTCATTAAATGCCGTTTGTATTTTTTATTGGTCAACACCTTCTGAATGAATGCTAACAACAAGATGAGTAACAGAATGCAAGTTTCGTTTTCTCTTTATGGATTTTAACACATCTAAATGAAACTGACAGTTGTTGTTGTTTTCATTTAAAACAAACTAAAAATGGGTTTATTTATTCAGAAAATACTGAAGCCTTTGTTATGCCTTGATTTAACCTTTTAGGCCCATGACAGCTCTGTACCGTAGAGACACTTCTCAAATGTGGGCGGTACTCTAAGTGGATCCACATTGCACTAGAAATGCCACTGTTTACTTGAAACGAAGCTTACTCCACAATGTGCTTCTTTATTTGCTTCAGGAAAGA
Source organism: Nothobranchius furzeri (assembly GCF_043380555.1). NCBI lineage: Eukaryota > Metazoa > Chordata > Actinopteri > Cyprinodontiformes > Nothobranchiidae > Nothobranchius > Nothobranchius furzeri. The sequence continues at coordinate 76,822,719 of NC_091743.1, forward strand.
TTGTGAGACTTTTGAGACCTGAAAGATTGTTTTGATAGGACTGCACTGATGACACAGGTGAAATAAATGGGGGCTTGTAGCCTGAGATGGGTTCTCTGAACATGGGAATCCCCCCCCCCCCCCCCCCCCCCCCGTCTGGCAGGACGAGAAATCATCTGTTCAATCCCACATGTGGGTCACATCTTTTTTCAGTACAGCTGCCTAAGCGCCTCCTTTTGCCCTGCAGGTACCCAGACATACCGGCCCAACCTTCACGGGCCCTGACATTACAAAGGGACATCCTAACTTGGCGGGAACCCCGCCTGGTCATGCCCACTCACCAGCACTCTCTCAGGTATCAGTACCCACCGCTTCTCCATATCGCTACCCTAAAGGCTGGGAGACAGGAGGTGGGGTGAGTTTGTCAATATGGCCGCCGTCATCATCCTCTCTTGTGTTGGTCTTGTCATTTGTATTTTTGTCTTTGTCTGTGGTGCTAATTAGAGATAGATGGATCAGTTGTTTGTGCACTTCTTCTCAAATCAATAGTTTAAACTCCTAAAAATGTATTCAGTAAAGTCTGTGTTAACACATGTTTACTGTTAATCTGTGAGTCTTGTGCATGAGTGTGTGGACGTTACGGGGGGGGGGGGGGGGGGGGGGGTAATGAATCGGTCTTTCGTTTGCTTGTTTGAGTCTGAGCTGCTGTGGTTTCATTAGCATAAGTTTGACTCATACAAAATCTTTCATTTGAAGTCATTTTCCATGTAATAATTAGCTGCAGCACTTTTTTGCACCCCAAAAGCCCTCATGAATTAAAAAAATGCGTCGCAACAGGTTGATATAATTTCTTCTGGAGAGTTCATTTGAAAGCCTTAGCTCAGAGGACCTTACTGTTGGAGTTGTGCTGCAGTTTCTGATTTAATTAGCTAACAAGGTGGTTTCCTCAGGTGAAGCAAAGGATTTTTAGTTAACTTTGTGGTTTTTGTGTGACTTAAACCCTCTCAATCAACAAGCCAGCCGAAGCTTTGCTAAAATCAGCTAATGCAGCCTAAAAGTTCAGGACAGTGGTGTCACTGCAACTCCTGCATGTATTTTTGAAGACAAATAGATTGTAATTTGCACACCTAAGTAAAACGTGGCAATTCTGCATAAAGCATAAAAATATGTTGTAGTCGAAACTCTTTTTACTCGCTCCAGAATAAATGCTGCATAGACACCGTCGTTATTTCACCACAAAGGAGAGGGACATGAATGGAAAGGACTGAAGGCTTTTTATTTAAAAAAAAATGAAGGTGACCGTGTACACATGTAGTCAGGGTTGTGTAAAACCCAGAATGCATCTAGGGAAAAAAACCTTGGGTACACACAGAAGTCATTCTAGACATTTTTGTTATCCGTCATTTTCAGTACCATGAGTGGGGTGTCCCGTTGTAATGACCACATGGGAATCTTTTGGACTTTCTTATGGACTTTATTGATCCCACAGTGGGGAAATTCACATTTTACAGCAACAAATACACTTAGAGAATTATTCCAAAAATATAATAATGTAACTACACATAGGCAGTAGGCTATTATTGTAACCTTTGACCACTAAAAACCACAAATAAAAAAGAAACTTGGGTTCCAGAACTATGTGGATTGATTTAGCTACCTCCGGACTCTGTGCGTAACATTTAAAAGGGGTACCTGGCTATGTGTGTTCATGGTCTATGTAGAACATGAGCACATCTTCAGTCCATTGCTGCCAATAAGATACATGCATCTACTGTGTTCTTCTAAGTCCTTCATGCTGACCAAGGTGTACAGCAGGCAAGTCCTGTCGCAGGGTTCTCACGTAACTAATGAATCCCCATAAACAGAAACCTGCTGGTTTTTATTTTTATGTAACTTTTATGTTTTAAAATGGAGAAAAAAGTCTAGCTTTTGAAACTTTGTTTTAACAAATGAGAATTTTTACCTCTTCTAGACTTTGTCTCTTTTGGTACAGATCGTATAAAACTTTTATAATATTCAATAAGGATGGAAAAGATAGATTAAAGGCATACAGTAAGGCTCAACTTTATTCAGTTCAGATTGCTTTTTTTTTCTTTTTTTTTTCCAACTCACTGGTTAATTTTATTTCCGAGTGCCAGGAGTTTTTTGTAGCCATCACGAGATCAGTACATGCAATTGGCCGATGATAATGGTGGGAGTGACGGAACCAGAATAAATCAGGCATTATCAGACATCAGACTGAATGCTGTCACCCTTTAGTGTTTATTCTATTCTTTGAAATACCTCCTTATCATTTTGTGAATGTAACCTCAGTGAAGATCTGTTCATTAGTTTCAGACTAACGCCAGCAGACAGTGACGCTGCTGCCTTCACTGGCGTTTTTGATGGTGTTGCTGCTCTCACTTACAGGCATGTTGAGTCTGTGACTCAGCAGCTGTAGAGTGGAGAAGAATCTAGCTGTTCCTCTTTCCCGTTCGCGCCTACTGGCCCACTGCCTCACTCAAAAGCAGCTCAGGTCACTTGCCAGTCTTCTATAAATAGTCATGTCAGCCAGCACAAGGTTTAGTCATCATAATCATAGCAACAGCCACTTAAAGGAAAATTTAGATCTCCTTAAACCCTCTTCTGCCACTCTAGATGAAGAATGAAAGGAATACAGGATTTGCACTGCTTGAGGGTACCAATTATACATAAACCCCACCTTCTCCCCGCAACATTCAGCATAAATGTGTTTTATCTAATTCAGGTCTTGCAGAGTGTAAAATATTGGGATGCATTGATGTGTATTTTCCAAATGGTATGCAAAAAAAACTTCCATTCTTTTTTTTTTTTTGACAGTCTCCATATAACCCTGTGCAAAACGCTGGTTCGGCTCCTTTAGTGTATTCCCCCCAGACGCAGCCAATGAATGCACAGCCACAGAGTCGCCCGGTGAGTTTCTCTCGCTTTAGAAGTTTTGTGGAAACCTGCTTTTAGATGGCGTTTTTTACTTGTTATTAAAAAAACTGTCATGAAGAAGTGAACACAAAAGATCCAGTAAGAGCTCACCAGCTGCTGACTGATGTACTTAAACATCTGCTTTATTGATCTGATGAGGTTTCATCATTTGCTTATGGGGTCATTGTGTGCCGTCTTGTTGCTGATAACAAAGAAAACAAGTTTGCATCATTTTTCTCCCTAATCTTGCTTCCAAACTGCCACGTAAAGATGTCCCTGACTTTGGTGCACATGTTGGGACATTTATTTTTAAAAACAAATATTGGTAAACAAGCACTAATATAAGATGATAATGAAAATTATCACTTAAGCCTGTCCAGCCTTAAGGAAATGAAACGTTTCTGTTTTTTGGATTCACTGTTTGTGGATGTCTTTAAACATTTGCTTAGATATTTGAGCTTTTAATGAATCTTTTACAGAGTTTAGTCTATTGTCGACCCTCAAAATGAGTTTGGAAGTTTCATTTGAAATGTAAAGTGTTTTCCTCTAGGGAAAGCCATTTCAAGTTAGCCAAATCCTTACAATCCTTCACAAGAATGTCCCATCCCATCACAAAAGGTCAACAGTAAATACCCAGATAGAATATTGACGAGGGATGGACAATATATTGGCATCAATATCGGTTTCTGCAGATGTTAGTCATTTTTTAACATATCGGTATCGGGCCGATATTAACAACCAATATTTTTGCCATCTTGTTTCCATTTGTTTATCTGTTTTTTTTTGGGGGGGGGGGGGGTAGTCATGTGACAGCGGTTGTAATTATCTCTGAAGCGTAAATGTGTGCGTACATAATAATGTACATTCAGCTTTAATCATTTTCATTCTATACAAAATCTGATTTTAGTAGCATCAATGTCAGTATATTGTTATCGGCCATAACAGTGATGTTAATATGGTATCGGCCCAAACATTTCATATCGGTGCATCGCTGATTTTGATGTTGCATTATTCATAAATCTCGCCGGGCTCTTGCTGAGTATCCGTCAGCAGCGAAAAGTCTATCTGATTTCAGTCAGCAGGTATTTACACATTCAGTCACATTTGGGTTCACGTTAGTCCAGTCTGCCACGCGTCACTCTAATTTGAGCACAATGTCCTTTAAAACATAAAATTACACATTCTGATATTTTAGAACATCAGAATGTTAATGCCAGTAAAAACTGTGAGCTGTTGTTCAACTTAAACTGTGTGTGTGTGTGTGTGTGTGTGTGTGTGTGTGTGTGTGTGTGTGTGTGTGTGTGTGTGTGTGTGTGTGTGTGATTTAAATTGTATTTTCAAGAGTCTGGTTCCTTCGCTTACCTTAAGCTGTAACGGTGTCTCTCCTGTGCTCTCTATTCTCCCCGCTTTGCCATCACTGCTACAATCTCCTCCCTGGACCTTCTCCTCCCTCCCCCTCCAGTTTGCTACGGGCCCTCGACCAACACACCATCAGGTAATTTGCCCCCGCTGAATGCCCCCTGCCCCCTCTGTATACCCTCTTGCATCGTTGTCATCTTCATCAAAGCAGTTGGCTTGTCCCTGTTGCCAAACAAGCTTTCTGTGGGAATTTTCTGTTGCTGAAACCTGATTTGAATGCCTTTAAAGCTACGAAGTTCTAACATAGTATAGCTACAAATGTAAGGTGGAGATTGAAGAAAAAGAAAGTAGAAATTAATAAAGTGCTTCTCTCATTTGTCAAATAAACCACCACCAATAACACGGCTCGGACCATTCAGCTGTTGGCCTCGCCGAACTACCGCGTATCCCTGGGTCCTCCACTCATTTAACTACAGAACACCACTGGTGTGAGAGCTTCTCCGCTCAATAACATCAGAGAAGGAGAAACAGCCGGCTGCTACCACTTCAACTTTAGGACAAACTTCCTGAATCCCTAAAACAAAAAAACACTATTTGTAGTCATGAGTAACAACAGATGTTTGGACCTAGACAACGGCAAATGTTTAGTGTTCTCCCATTCCCTCCAGCAATGTGGGTTCCAGTTCTAGCGGACATGGCCCAGGGAGGACTCCCGGCAGGAGGGTTGAGAGTTTTGTAACCATGTTTGCGTTGAAAAGCTAGCCTGGGATGTAGATTTGCTATTTCAGCTTTAAAAGTCTATGGAGCCAAAAAGTTCATTTTCATGAGACGTTTCGGTGTTGCTAGGTGTTTAAAATATCCTCAATAAATCATTCAATTTCTCTGTGTTTTGGTTGATGTCGTGACTGGAAGAAGTCATGTTTTTGGCTTTACTGGCCCATAAACAGGTGCTTTTGGTCTATTGGATTGTTTGTAATGGGATTTTATTTCAGCGCGGTATCGCTGGGTTCTCAGTTGATCATCGATCACTGATTTTATTCTCATGCTGGATATCAAACTGGAAATTATTTTGAAGAAGTACTTAAAGAAGTTTTTTGTAATAGATATGGCAAAGTACTTCAGCCATCTAATCTACCAAAATAACTAATATACGTCCTTTTGACACCATTGCATCGTGGTTTGTTTCCAGCCTACTTAGACATTCCAACATACCTATTTTTCTGGGGTTTTAGGAGTCGAGCAGGTTAAAGTGTTTCATCATTTGCTGGTTGTTTGCATTAAGGAGCCTTGAATGTAAGGCCTTATTGTATTTATGTAAAACAGCTGACTGGAGTGCTAAATGTTAGCACTTAGCATGAATCTGCACTTTAGCACATTTTGTATATTTTGAAACCAGATCTTTTTGAGAATTTGACTACAATTTCTCAGCGATTTCACCAGATAGTTTTTAGGGTGTCTCGCCACCCGTGGGGTTGGGCTTTGTTTGAATTTGACGGTTCTGGTTCCAATCGGTTCTTGATTCAGATTCTTTCAAGAGGCAGGGTTTAAAAGCTTTCTGTGTTTTAAATGAGCCAGCTAACCACAGGTTTTACTTTTGAAATGGTCTGAAGTTGTCATGAGGACAGCCATCGCTCAGGAGATAGAGCGGGTTGTCCAGTTATCAGAAAGTTTGAGGTTCGATCCCGGCTCCGACCAAAGAATACCGCTGCTGTGTCCTTGGGCAAGACACTTAAACCCCCTTGTCGGCTGGTGGTGGTCAAAGGGACCGGTGGTGCCGGTGCTCGGCAGGCCCCACCTCTGTCAGTGTGGCTACATCGTAGCTCATCCCCACCAGCGTGTCAGTGACTGTGTTGTGAAGCGCCTTGGGGGGTTGTAGAACCTTAAGAAGGTGCTATATCAAATACAGGACATTAAAGTGAAGCCACACCTTTGAACGCAGTAACACAAACACTTCCAGTGGATTCCAGATGCTAGATGGACCCAAAGTGCCGAACCTTTATTTCTAGGGTACTGGTAGGCGGGGAATAAGGGGTGACTGGTGTTCAGGTAGTCGGTATTCAGAATTGCTCTTCAGTTGACTGGCACCAATCGGCATGTGTGAGGACATCGTTGAAGCTTCAACAGGCCCGTATTTATGGTGATATCCGATAATTACCTGGTCAAATGCTGAGAGTCGTAGAGACGTTTGGGTCCAGATGGTTTCCAGGTTTCTTGTGTTTTCCCGTTTTAAGCTGGGATGATTTACACAGCTGACCACTGCTAATGTTCATCATCAGAATGGTGTAACATCTGGATGCTTCTGTGTGGACACACAGACAGACTAATAATATTGTGTGAAAGTGTAACGGCTGTGTTTCCTGGCGATTGTGTGTGTGTGTGTGTGTGTGTGTGTGTGTGTGTGTGTACGGAAGTGTAAGTGCGTGCACTGGCTGTCACAAACTGGCGCTGAGGTTTCTTGTGTCACTACGGAAGTGCAATCGGAAAGCAGATGAAGCTCAACAGTCGCCCTTTATGCTCATGAAGAAAACGCCTATTGTCCTCCTGAAACGCACTCGATCGCAGAGAACAACACGCTAAGAGCCAAAACGTTGGTTCGGCCAAAACAAACCTGTTCCTTAATCCTGATTACCTTGTGTTGTTTGAGTTCAGTCTTTGTTTTTGTGTCGAGTTACCAAAACAAGCTTGTTTCATCTGCTGTTTCTGAGAAAAAATAATTTAAATGTGACTTGTTAATGGCTCCTATTATTAGGTCTTCAATAATGAAAATATCATAAATCTAATAAAACCCTTTTGAAGTGGCTCAGAAGCCTCCTCTGTGTTTTATTTGCAGAAACTATCAGTTTTTTTGTGTTTTGTTTGGATGTTTTAAATCTCACCCGTTTGTCCTCCCACTGGCTTTTCTCTCTTTACTGCATTCAAAACCCAAGGGAGGATTCAGACCCATCCAGGTAACTTTACCTCTGCAGAGATGCATGGCATGATGATCACTACCTCCATCCATGTTCATGACAGATTAGACCTGTCTTTTATCACCATTTCCCTTCATTTTCTTCTACTTTATTTCTATATTTTATGTCATGTAGTTATTATTGTTCGAATAGGTTTAAATTGCATGCGCAATAGCAGAACAGCAGTAAATTCCTCTGATTTGTTGGGTTTTAGTTTCTTTGTAAACTGAAAGTGGGTCTTTTAAAATGTTCTGATTTTGCTTCTTATCCTCTTTTAAGTTTTACACGTTTTGGTTTGACCCAAGGTTTGGAGACGCTCCCCGGGTGGCTGATAATGAAACTTTTTCCGGTCTTTTCCCAGGTTTTTCACAAAGCTATTTACAATAAAGCCACTGAGGCTGATCAAATACGCTGAATTAGATTTCCCTCCTGGGACGGTGTTTACAGTGTTTTGTAGCCCGGTTTTCTTCAGTCAGAGGATTTTCTGATCCGTTTACTTATTCCCAGTTTGAACCAGCTGTCACATCTGTTGATTGTGTGTTTTTCACACAACCACCACCTGATGTAAAACTGTAAATGTGCCTCACGCAACAGATTCTGGCTGCATTTTCCCTTTTTTCCCCCTTCAAATGCCATTTGAAAAACAAATTATCTGCATGGGAAACGGAATGATGTCACGTGTGGTACAACTGTAAGGATTCCTGAGTAGCTCAGATAGGAAAGAAAACGGAACCTCAGTCATTCCGATGTCGAGATTTTCAATGTTTTAGCGGAAGTGTTAAAAAATTCAAAGGATCATTGGACTAAATTTGAGATCCTTAGAATGATTTTACGTGACCCCCAGTTTCATTTTTGGAGTAGTGAAATTAAGTCTCCAGCAGAAAATATTTATTTATTTATTTATTTACTTACTTACTTACTTACTTACTTCACTTCAGACCATTCAAACAAATTATAATCAAATACAAATAAAAATTTCTTAATTTAGAGGGTATTAGAGATTCTTCTTTGGTCCTTAAAAGGGAATAGGGAGAAGCTCAAGGCTTGTGAAATGTCAATGTTCAGATTGTTTCGCTTCTGTTTCTGAGCATACAAATAAAAGTCATCTCCATAAAATAATCTTTGTGTTTCCTTAATAAAAATGCCCCTTTTCTGCAGACTTCTGATGTTTTTGGTCCTCGTTTTCACAACTGTGGACACCCCTGAGAAACAGACTTTAGTCATGTTCTTTTAAATCTCTTGTTGGATGATTAATATTTTAAAAATCTATTTTGGGGCTCAAATGTTTAGACAGGCTGTCTTTGTGAGTTTGGATGTTAAAGTTGATTCTTAGACTTGTTTTTATACTTTTAACACTCTAGTTCAGTTGTACTCAATAGGCGGCCCGTGCCCCCCACCCACCCACCACACGCACCCCAGTTGAGGTGCTTTCAGAGTCTTCTTGGTGATGACTACATATAAAAATGGAGACTTTTTTTATTTTATTTTTTTTAAGTAGGTGAAAAATGCCAGCATGAGAATGTTTCTAATGAGTCCTGTTGTTTCTCTCAGTTTTTCCAGAGGCCTCAAATGCAGACTGCAAGGCCCACCATCCCAGCAAACACACCCTCCATACGGCCATGCTCGCAGGCTCCCACGGCTACAGTCTACCCTGCTAATCAACCCATTATGATGACCATGGCACCCATGCCTTTTCATTCCCCACAGGCTGCACAGTACTACATCCCACAGGTACAACAAACTAAACTCGACTTTTGAACTCTTCTTTAATGTCTTCTTCAGGTCTTTATGACAACTAGAAACTTCCTGTAAGTGTATCTATTAGGGATGCTCTGAGCCGATCACGTGTTTCTGAAAGGATTGGAATTAGGAAAAATAAATCTGATTTAAAGGGGCATTATGGAAGTTTGACAGCCAAAACATGTATAGAAATAATACATTTCTTCTTCATACATTCTCCTGCAATGCCCTGGTCCTGTAGAATGAGCCCTGGCATTTTTACTGTGATTGCCTGTTTTTCTGTAAAATCACAGAAAAGAGAGAGCTGCTCGGGTCGAGCAGGCTGCTTCATGCGCGTTCACGCTCAGGCATCGCCCGTAGCATTTGCTATCAGTAGCTTTAGCAGCAGAGAGAGAGGCAGTGCCAACTCAGCGACTTTGTCACTGTTCCTAACGCCTAGTGATGAACCTAGCTACATTTCTGAGGACCCTTAGCTACTTTCAATATTTTTTTTTACAGTAAGATGCCCAAATTTTTAATTGAGACTCGCTGAACGGCATTGAATTCACGGATAAGAAAGATGTGGGTTCAACTTTCATTTTGGAACAATTTTTCAAGCAAGGGAAGGGAATGATCTGATAATGCAGGAAGACTGACCCATCATAAACCTTTGTCAGCTGTGCTGAAGAGAAAGGTACAGATCCAAATTAGCTGCGCGTTCTCCTGTTCTCTGTCCTCCGGGCCACACACACACACACACACACACGGGACTGTCTCAGCTGTTATTTTCGTTAAGGAGTGTGCACGTACAGCATGCGCGCCTTGTGCACGAGCCTACTATTGAAGCTGCCGTTACACTTTTGGCCTGAGGGGGCAATCACGAGCATAAAAATTCAAAACTCCGTAAAGTCCCTTTAACCTTTTAAAACAACAAACATGACTTTTTAAAGATTTTCCAATTGAATAAAAATGGCTTAGTTTTACTAAGTCCCTCTACATCAATAATATTTGTTTCTTGTACGAAACGGCTTTTCCCTTCAGGCATCAACAAAGCAAATCACCGTCTCCATTAATCCCCAGTTTACTACTAACAGTCGCAGTTCACAGTGAAGTCAGACAAAACCGCAGAGTCAGCTGACAGAAAAAGTTACACTCCTGAACAAAGAGAAATATCCAACAGACTGCAAAACATCAGTTTCCAGTTCTCCTGCAGCACTGGAGCTGGAGCTGCAGGTGTTATGCAGAGAACAGTTACCCCGCCTGCCTGCTCCGTCACATGAACATGCATTGCTCAATACAGCTACATACTGAGGGAGTAAACAACTTGAAATAAGAGCAAGGCTGCAACTTTTAAGTATATTTACAATATAAACAAGTTTTTAATTGGTGCACTTACTTAAAAAATGAAAGTGAAACTTAAAGAACAATTTGGATGTTTCTTCTTATTTTAATGCATTCCTGATTTATTTCCCCCTTTTTTTCTTATTTTAATGCTTTGCTAAAAATGTATTTATTATTATTTTATTGCTTTTCTGAAACCGGGACTCGGTATCGGCAGATACTCAGAATCAAATGACTCTGAATCGGATCGGGAGTAAGAAAATGTGATCGGAACATCCCTAGTATCTATTTAGACCCTGTCACACGTCGCAGAGTATCCCACAAAACTAAGATGTTTATCTATTAGGTTAATCACCTGCTGATTGAAATCAGGTGTGTTGAAACAGGGAAAACACTAAAACAAATAGGATGGTGGCCCTCAAGGACCGGGATTGCCCACCCCTGGTCTACGGGTCGTCCATTTGAAAGTTGAGATCTATGGCACCAGAAACAATTCTTTCAAAATCTCCGACCAAAGTGGAGATTTGCAAATTCTCTGTTGTGTATGTAAGTAACTGGGATTTTTATTTTTGCTACGTTACTGCCTGCGAAAAAATGCTCTGATATCATATGTGTGACCTGTGTTCACGCCTTATTTTTTTTACAAGCTCAGCTACTGCTCTATGTAGCAAACCACAGGCCAAGGCCTGCATTATGGATGGTTGGTGCCCACCACCTAGTTATTCCAGGTCCAAGAAATGTTTTTCAGCAGTGACTCCATCGATTTGGGGAACCACTGCACTGGATCTTTTACTGAAAACGATGTGGTGTGACTCAAGTTTTATTCCTTAGATGGGCAGTGGAGGTTTTAGAGAAACTTGGCCATCATTCCTATATTTGTTTATCTTTGTGTGTCCTATGTACTTCCAGTATCGACCCAGTACACCCTTTGTGGGACCTCCACAGCAGTATTCTGTACAGCCTCCAGGCTCTGGCACCTTCTACCCTGGTCCCGGACCAGGGGAGTACCCTGCCCCATATCGTGAGTCTTTCCCAGAGAATCATGAATTCACACTAGCGCATCAGTCTGCTCACAGAAGAGCGATAATTCCTTATTTCACTAGAACATATTTTCTTCTGTTTTGTTCTTTTCTTTTCTGGGTAATGTATTCAGATGCCCTCAGGTACCACCCTCCAGTCTCTCCCTCTGTACCCGCTCCCGTCCCCACAGCTGGCTCGCCCTTTTACCCAGGACAGACACTGTTCCCCCCCTCGCCCCCCATCTTAGTGCCTACACAACATTCAGCCAAGCGTGAAAAGAAAACGGTGAGTGTCTCAAGTTTTTTTTTTTTTTTTTGTCTTTTCAATATTTGGCATGTTGCTGCCTTTAAAGACTGAGTTCTCCAAGAAACAGCTTTTTACTTGTTTTTGAAATGTGATCGGCCACTCTGAGTTCATGGGACGATGGTGGCGGGGGAGCTAGGTTCCTGTCTCGTAACTTGAAGGTAGTGGAATCGAGTCCCGCTCAATCTGTCACAGTCGTGTTCTTGGGCGAGACTCTTGACCCAGGTTAGCTGCTGGCGGTGGTCGGAGGGACTGGTGGTGCCAGTGTTCAGCAGCCTTGCCTCCCGTCAGTGCGCCTCAGAGCAGCTGTGGCTACAACGTAGCTCATCACCAGCGAGCGAATGAATGGATGTGTTATGAAGCACCTTGGGGGGTTGTACACGCCATTTACCATTACTCTGAGTTTAACATGCAGGTTAAACAGGAAATCGGTCTTCTACCCCATTTCCTGCATTAGCCGCTGATAGAAAACAGATGGGAAACGCTTGGATTGGAAAAGCCAGTCGATTCCATGTCTCATCGATAGTTAATGCTTATGATCTCACTCATCTTGCTCACGATGAGGAGAACTGTTGTTGATTTAGCATCCAGGAGAAATTAGAGCACATCTGTAGAAGCTAACCATTAGCATTAGCAACTCCACAACACAGCAGAACTCCTTCAGGCTTGTGTTATTTGTGGAGATAAAACATGAATGATGCAAAGCAAATGGAGTCATTGTTAGAATGGTTTTGCTTTTAGCCAGTTAGAGGCGAGATGTCTGAATATCAGGAAATAAAACTCCAGATTATACCGTCTTCTCCTAACCTCTCCTGTGGCTCACTTCTAGTTACTGAAACAGGAGCGCCAGAGCTTTTTTTCCCACAGTGATTGACTCAAAGGGGCATTCAATGACACGAGATCCCACTGCAAATGTATTGGAAAAAACGTGTGAACCTTGTTAATAATGTTCCTGTTGACATTTTCAGTTTGGGGAGAGTTCAGGTTTGATATTATCAGTAGTTAGAATAAACTTAAAAATCAAACAGTTAAAATGTCTTTTCTATTTGCTTTTTATATAATTTTAGATCCGTATTCGTGACCCAAATCGAGGTGGCAAGGATGTAACGGAGGAGATCTTGGCAGGGGGCTCAGGAAGCAGGAATTCAACGCCTCCTATCGGCCCCCCTTTCTCCACCCCGACCCCTCCACAGGTACAGCGCCTCTACTTTACACAGATGTGATGCACAGCACTGAAATAGGAGCAGTGTCTCGTGTTGCTTAATCACAGTGGGAGCTTTTTGCTCCAGTAGTCTCTTCACCACCTTGGGGGAGGCCAGCGGTGCGTGGCCTTTATGACTCCATAATTTATTAGCACATCCCAGAGTCACTGGAAAGTCCTGATGGCTCTCCGATTAGATTATGTTATGCCTTCTCCTGGATCTGAGATGAAAAACAGATTTTTAGATTAACATAACTAGAGTTTTTAATGGGCGGTGCCGTTACAGTTGTGTTTTTACCGGAGGTGATTTGTTTGTTCATTTATTTGTTTGTATGCCCGTGAGTTAGTTTGTTTATGACAAAAAATATTTTACATGTTACGCACAGAGAACGTCGCAGAGGTAACAATCAACAAAAGATCTCCATCAGCGCGCCTGAGCCTTTTCTCCCCTCCTCCGCCTCTCGCTGCCGACAGTGGGCGCACACGCGGCGCGCAGAGGAGGAGCTTGGAGAGCGTCTGTGACGCACTCCACATCGTCCACAGCAGCGTGGTGTTGAGTGGAAACCCTTCTGTCTTTCAGAAAGCCTGGAAGACTTCTGGTTATTTCATTTGGAGAAACATTTCATGATTTAAGTAGCGCTCGTCGTTATTCAGCTCCTGCATCGAGTGTGTCTGCGGAGCGCGGATCCATCCAGAACAACGTTTAAATATCCACGAGTCTGTCTGAGGCAACAGTCCAGAACCTCTTAACCTCTTCAACAAGCACCTCAAAGACATTTGATTACGCACAAGCTGCAGGTGACCAGTTCAGGGTTACGCGGCGCAGGAGGAACGTGCGTTTGGGCCGCAGCAGGTGAAATGTTCCTACTTTAAGTGATTTCGTTTAATTGCATTGTTAATGCTACCGGAGCACTCTGGTCAGCTTATGTGGACCACATATTAATTTAAATGAATGGAAATTCAACAAATTATTATTCATTGTTTTAAAAATGAAAGTGACGGGATAAATGGATCGTGCGGCCTCCTCAGCGATTCATTTAATTTCCTACTCATGAAACAAAGAAAGTCTTTAATATATAATATATAAAATACCCTAATGGTAGGCACCACGAGGAAACAGAGACCAGGCTTCTTTTAACACTTTAACCGTGTTTTTTACGTCACTCTACCAAACTACAAATACAAAACTAAACAAAAACAAAAATCTAAATGCGCTGCGCTTATATAAAAAAATCTGTGCTTTGGGCTTCTTCTGTGTCCGTGCGTCATGGCGTCACGTGCATGAATAAATCGTCCATCGTCTTTTTTTTGGGACTGACGATTGGCGGTGGGGAAAATTCCAATCGCCTAACCCTATTTTTAATAAAACTTTGTAAAAATGTAAAGTTTGCTGTTTAAGGCCACCAAATCTAAGAAATTCGTAACAAAAACTCAAATAGGTTTAATTAGAGCTCATTTAAGCCACTTATTCTGATATTGGCTGGAATCTGGTTTACATGTTTAGATCTTTTACTTGCTGTCTTTGTTTTTACCCCGTCTGTATTCTCCCTCTCCTTCAGCAGAATCCAAACAGATTCCGTGGTTCAGAAATGTCACACAGCCGTCCTCAGACTAACGACGCCTCCAAATCTGGAATCTTGTTTGTTTTCTGTAGAAAGATCTGTGACTTTTTCCTTCCCTTTGTTCTTTTGTGGGTGTTAACTGTGTCTTTTCTGATTTTTCTGTCCTTTTATTCTTCTTTTCTGTCCTTTACATTGAGCGTTCATCCTCTTCCTGCCATTGCTCCTGCCCTGACCCTGCTTCTCTTGTTGTTTTAATCTAACCATACCTTGCCGGGCTCCTGACTTCTGCTTGATCCTGCGCTCGGGCTTGTTACTTTATTTGTGTGCCTACACCTCTTCACTTCTCGCTCTTGTTTTGTGTGTTGCTAGTTTTTATGGCCGCACCCTCATTATCCTCACATTTTCTACCTCAAATCGCAGCAGCTGAGCAGCAGCCAGACTCCAGAGCAGCAGCAGCAGCAGGCTCCGCCCACTCAGCAACAGCAAGTCCATCATCCCAGTGGCCAGGTGTTGGAGCCGCCACAGATCCCACAGTCACAGCCGCCGCTGACAACTGGGGCTGCAGAGACCAAGCCAGGTCTGCCCCCAAAGTCCCCTTTCCTTTTCTTTAAAAGTGCTTCTGCATGCTCTGATACGTGGGAATGCTACTCTCCTGCTGTTTAGACTTCACCTTTAAGAGCTGAAAAGCAGCATCTATGAAAACATTAAATTCACTCATTGTTTTGTTTTTATTTGAGTGCTTAATGCTCAAACATCAGATATTTAACTTGACTTAAAATCAGCAGTTGAGTCAGTGAAAAGGTTTTCTATAAACAATAAAGATTACTGATCAGAAAAACTTGTAATTCTGCATAATTTTGGTGTTTTTTGGACCTTCATGTGTGGACTTTAGAGCCATTTTGTTCTTCTCTTCCTCTTTTCAGTTGACCTGCCGAAATTGGAGCCAGTTGTCCAGAAGTCTTCCTCTCCTGGGCTCGTGCAGCCTGAAGCTCCGTTGGAGAGACTGGAGGCCAGTGTTCCTGTGTCTGAGCCTCCTGCGTTGGCGGAACCAGTTCTTCCCCCCCACGTCCCGCATACCGCCATGGTCACGCTACCACCAGCAGTGGCTAGCATCAGCGAATGTTCCTCAGTCAGGGAGTCCACTGCTTCAGCCTCATCCCCACCTTCCTCCTCTGTTGGGGAGAACAAAACCTCTCTGGGAGCGCCTCCGATGCCCAACGTAGAAAAGCCTCTGTCAGAAACCCCCCGAACTTTAGCTGCTTCTCCATCGCTGGCCCCCAAGGCTCTGAACGGCCTTGTGGAGCTCGGGGCTGAGCTGAACACGGCTGCTCACGAGGCCCCGCTCCTGGCCTCAGCTGTGCTACTTTCCCAGGTTTCTGCTCCTGTTTACAGGGAGACCTCCCCCGTCGAAGCCCTGCCCTCTGACACGAGACCAGAGGTGCCGGTCGTCGCCGCGCTCTCCCCTCTGTCACCTGTGGCTGTGGTGCCAGTCACCCTCATTTCTAGCCCATTACCAGCTGTGCCAGTTATGCTCCCTCCTGGCCTTCCGCCTCTAGTGCAGGCCACAACAGAGGCCGATGAGCTGAGCAAAACATTAGACACTAAAGAGCTTCTCCCCAGCGGAGGGCCTGAGACCCAAGGGGACAGCAATGCAGAGTTCCAGCTACAAGCACTTAGCAGGAAGAGTCTCACTACAGGTAATGCTTCTGACTTCTATATTTGTCACACTTTTCACATCATCTGCTGCTCTTAAATCGGTTTTGTGACCTTTTGGGGGTTTTATGCAGTTGATCAGGCTCCTTCCACCATACCAAAGACCTGGAGAAAACCAAACGAGGTGATTTATGCTGGAGACATACCTCAAAAGGAAGCTGAGGTAAGAAAAGAAGTACTAAAGTTCCCTGGTACAGACTAATGTGTGTTTCGTTGGTGTGAAAAGCCCAAAGCAGCTTACTGGAGAGAAACTACAAAGTGTCCGAGAGCTGGACGGTGAGTTGGAGAGAAAAAGAAAAGAATGATGTGGGAAATAGTTCAAGGGGAAAGTGCGTACACGTGTATGGAGAGGGAGGCTAAAATGATTTCGGGTTGCTGTTATCGTTTAATAAAAATGGTGAGAAGTTACCCATCATCCTCCAGCGCTCGCCAGCCCACAGCCTCTGTTTCTGTTGCTGTAGTTAGTTTATCACTAATGACTGTCATTGGCTCTTTTCAAACTTTTAAACTTCAAAACTGAAAAAACAAATCAAGCACAGTTTAGTTGAGCTTTGATTGTGACTCAAGATGTTCCATTTGAATTCCTAATTAAGTGTTCAGACAAAGGACAGTTTTACATTAAAGTTACCGTCCCACTAGTTGTCTCACACACTGGTGTGTGGCACACTTGTTCTCCCGTCCTCAAAGAGCTGGTTCACTTACTGTATTTGAAAATGTTCGGTCTGAGTTCAACAGGCAGGAATGTGAGAATAGTCTACCCCTATTTCCTGCATTAGGTTCTGGTAGAAAATAGATGGAAAAACACTCGGTTCAGAGAAGCCTGACAGATCTACATCACAAGGTCAGCCTGACTCGCGTTTTTTATACATTTGTAGTGGTGTCTTAATAGAAAGGATGCCTAGTCATACTCTGGGGGGGGGGGGGGGACTCTCTGGTGCGCCTGTGAGCTGAATTAGAGGAGAGCTGCAAACAGAGTTTTATTTCCTGGTATTTGAACATCTCATCTCTGATTGGCTAACAGCAACGCCACTCTACCACTGACTCCGTTCTATTTTTTTTCTGCAACGTTGATGTGTTATCTCCACAAATATCACAAGCCTGAAGGGGTTCTGCTGTGTGGTGGAGTTGCTAATGCTAATGGTTAGCTTGTACTGGCAGAGACGTGCTCTGCTCTCTCCCGGATGCTAAATCAACAACAACCTTCCCCATCGCGAGATAATATGGGTGAGTCCATAAATGTTAAAGGTCAACCTTACTAAAAAAAAACATTTTTTAATTTTTATTTCTGATTATAATCTGTCACTCTAAGCCCTCCTTTCCACCGGAGCCGTCAGCAGCACGTTACTGCAGCAGCACGTCTTGTTCGCGTATGCTGCTGCTTGGCCCTTCCCATGAGACGAAGCAGCAGGGGAGCAGCTGTCACCGACAGAGCACGAAGTCACGCGACATTAGCAAAATCGCGTGTGACTTCGTCAGTAAACACAACAACAAGCAGGAGAAAACTACAACATAATATTTAGCATAAACTCACCATCTTGCCCCAAAACCGTAGATGCGTCATTCCATGCGTTATCCTTCTTGACGTTGTCTTTATAAAAACTGTGACTGGGATCAAACAGGATTGGGTGCTTCTCCACTTCAGTAATCAACCTTTCGTCTTCCATTATGGAAAAACAAAGGAGACCGCTAGCTAGGTGATAACTTTTTTTTTTTAAGTAAAGCAACCGGAAGGCAGTACGTTTCTTTATTCTGGAAATCTCGGGAAGCTTCGCTCCGTTTCCACGTCCGATTTTCTGTCTTTCCTTCCCCAAAAATGTCGAACTTGACCCGTTTCTGAGGCGTAGCGCGTAGAAAATAGAACCGGCGCGTAAGGGCCGCGTTATGCTGCTCCTGAGACGCGGCCGACTTGCGCTGCTGACAGCTCCGGTGGAAAAGGTTCTGTTGACCACAGCGGTTCCTATCAGCAGCTATGACATGCTGCTGACGGCTCCGTCACAGCTCCGGTGGAAAGGAGGGGTAAGACGATTGAATGTCAGAAAATAAGACTCCAAATTTTGCGGTCTGACGCTACTTTCTCCTCTGACTGAATTCTGCGTCCTCAAACGGGAGCATCTGAGCTTGTTTTTCCCAGAGTATGACTTACAAGGCTCTCATTCCTACCAGAGACCACTCCAAATGTAGTAAATATATGAGTACAGCCGATCTTTAAGTTTTCCCAACCATTTACAGCAACACCTAAAAAACCTGAACATTCTCGCTGATGCTTTTCCTCTGGAGCACAGCCTCAAACCACGTGATCACCAGGTGACCGAACATGTCTGCATACGAACCAGAAGACCGGCGACCAGAACAGGACAGGAGGTTTAGGTTAACCTGAGCTGTAATGACCATATCATGTGGGTTATGAATATGGCTTCATGTGATTAAAAACTGAAGGAGTAAAAAGGTTTTGCACCATCCTGAAAAGCTTCATGGTCTTTCCCCACTTTTATAACCTAAAACTTTCAAATGAGTTCAGATTGAGTAGCAGGATGCAACTAAATCTTATGTCCACACAGGACGAGCACAAGGATGTCGATCAGCCTGCTGGAGACCAGGTCCGTTACTCGGCTCCTCTGAGCTGCAGCCCCCTTCTGCTGACACCAGTCTTCCCCTCCGTTGCTGGTCCCATTCCTGCTTTTGCCAGCAGCCCCCAGGCCGATGGGAAGCCGGCCACTCCGGAGGAAAGCAGTGATGCGGAGCTGGAGCCCATGAGGAATGGAGCGGGTCACACCTCAGAGACGGAGAGCAGCGACAGCGGCGTCACCCCTGGAGACAAGGAGAACTCGACGGGAGCTCCACAGGACCTAGAAGGTTAGACGGATTGTTATGAAACATAAAAGTTTTGTTGGAGGTGTGTAGTATCACGTTTTCAGGGGGTGTCTTTGTTTTATGTGTGAGTGACACCTTTTGTTTTTCCTCTCACGACCTTCCAGACCTGGCTGAATCCAGTGGGAAGCGGCAGTACAACAGAGACTTCCTGTTAGGCTTCCAGTTCATGCCTGCATGCATACAGAAACCAGATGGGCTCCCACCAATCAGCGAAGTGGTATTGGACAAGGTACACCCTTCTGTGTCAACTGTGAAATAAAACGTTTGAATTTGTTTAAAACCTCCAACAGTCGACGCCTTCATAGAAATATTCTCACAACAAAAATCTTCATATAACTTCCTTCAGTCATTTCCCAACATTAAACTAGTATTTCCTTGGTTTCAGGGTTGCGAATGCCACTGATTACTTCATTTGGCAAAATGTGATTTTTGAGCTATTGAGTGAAGAAATGCACGTGTCAGATCATTCAATTAGAATAGGAGCATCCACACCTAGTTATTGTTGGTGTATCAGCTGATTTAATTGTGCATCTTGGATTTCTGCTCTCTGGTTGGGGAAAATAAACTGAATCTCATGCTGGGATCATTTATTAGATGAAACACTCGTTGGAATGAATTCATCAGTTTTCAGAGTGAAACGTGATGTTTTTACATGCTCGGAAACGATGACAGACAGGATTTTAGCGAGTCTGAGGGACTGGATCAAAGTTACGCCGCTTTGGTTTGTTCTACAGATCCACATTCACACGGGGTGGAGCATAGGGCCTGTCGAAATGCTGTTTTGATTAAAATCACATTGTTGTTATGTCATCCTTGGCTGTGCCGGGACGACATGCCCCTCCCCCGTTTCTTCAAACAGGGCAGCCAGACTGGTGAGCAGTTGGTTAGCACACACTCTTAAGTTTTGTTTTCTCGCTGGGAGAAAGTGAAACTCCTCTGGGAAAAGAGCTGCCCCCCCCCCCCCAAATCTGGTACTGACCCCTCCCCAACCGGCCTTCTGAGCAAGGCACGTATGATTTTAACCATTCAGTGAAGATTTATAACGCGAGAGCTGATGATGTCGTGTGGCTGTTGTTTCCAGCGGGTCACCTTTAGAGCTGCTGGTTGTGAAATTTACACATCCTCTCTAGCTCCTTTTGCCTGGTCTGCTGTTGTTGGAGGATCACTGCTCCCCCTGCTGTTCAGCTCATCTGGTGTGTGTGTGTGTGTGTGTGTGTGTGTGTGTGTGTGTGTGTGCGTGCGTGCGTGCGTGCGTTCGTGCGTGTGTGTGTCACACAGATGAACCAAAACAAGCTTCAGCCTCGAGCGGTGGACTCCAGGGTGATCTCCAGAGGACCTGATTTCACACCTGCTTTTGCAGATTTTGGGAGGCAGACGGGAGGACGAGGCGCTGCGGTGAGTCACTGACTCTGCAAAAGCTGAAACAGTCGACAAATCACAAACACACACACACAAACGAGCTTTCTTAGAACGTACATGTTTTAGAATCGTGAAAAAGTGTGTACTCGTGCTTGATAGTTTTTCTGTACAACCTGTTGTCTCCGTAAAAGCAGAGTTCTGTATTTTATTGACAGCAATAAGAGAAGTGACTTTCTGTATTTCCCTCCATTAGCAGCTCATGAACATTGCGGCTCGACGGATCACACCCAGAAAGATCATCATGAACGTGTCCGTTGAAGATGTTTTTCTGAATAAAGCGGAGAACGCCTGGAAACCCGGCTTGAAGAGGGAGGGTCCAGCAGAGGATCCGGAGATGCAGCAAACGCAGGCAGGGGCAAAAATGAAACATTTACATGGTTTACGGTTATTCTCCATGTCCAGATCGGTCTCTGCGGGACTGAGTTCTGCTTTACATGGGGCTGTTCTGATTCCCAGGAGCTCTTCAGGAAGGTTCGGAGCATCCTGAACAAACTGACTCCTCAGAAGTTCAACCAGCTGATGAAGCAAGTGACGGATCTGACCATCGACACAGAGGAACGGCTTAAAGGTGTCATCGATCTAGTGTTTGAGAAGGCCATCGACGAGCCCAGCTTTTCTGTGGCTTATGGAAACATGTGTCGCTGCCTCGCCGCGGTAAAGCCAGCCATTAGAAAAGTCACTAGTCTCAGTATGAAGATGGATTTAAACTGTTCCTTCACAGCTGCAGTTCAACTTTCAAAATGAGTTATAACCAAGATAGCAGAGTCTTTTCACATGCTTCTGTTCCCAGCTTGAGGCCTTTTCTTTTTATTCAACTGTATCTGTTTGTGTTCAGCTCAAAGTGCAGATGACGGACAAGCCCAATTCCACAGTTAATTTTCGCAAATTGCTGCTAAATCGCTGCCAAAAGGAGTTTGAGAAGGACAAGGTGGACGACGTGGTGTTTGAGAGGAAGCAGAAAGAGCTGGACTCGGCTGCATCGGTGTGTAGTCTCCTCACCGTTCGATCCGGTTTTCGTGCTGCTGCATCGTTTTTCACACACAAAAAAGAACCAGCCTAACCATGCTTTGGTTTTGGTAAAACTGTGGATTTCAGGCGACAGAGCGTGAAAGGCTTCAGGAGGAGCTGGAGGAGGCCAAAGACAAGGCCAGGCGGCGTTCCATCGGCAACATCAGGTTCATCGGCGAGCTCTTTAAGCTGAAGATGTTGACTGAGGCCATAATGCATGACTGTGTGGTCAAGCTGCTGAAAAATCACGACGAAGAGTCATTGGAGTGCCTGTGCAGGCTGCTCACCACCATCGGGAAGGACCTGGACTTTGAGAAGGCAAAGGTGAGCTGCAGGAGGGACGTTTGTTATCAGTGAGGCAAGAAAGCATGAGCAGGCAGAGCTTCTGTTGTAGGAAGGCACACGTTTGTTATGGAAGTGAGCTACGACAGGTGTTTGGTTTCCTGGCACAAACTAAAGGATCTAGTGTGGAAATGTCCTCGCAGCAGCTGCCTGTTATTGCTGCTCACACACAGGTGCTGGTGGTGGTTTTTATATCCAACTCTCAGCAAATGAAGTGTTTTTGTTTTCTCCCGGTTCTGAATTGGTATGATTTGAGGCTGGAGCTGCTGTTTGTGTCCACTTGGGTTGTTCAGATTTATAGCTGCTTTGATGAACCACGACAAAGCCTTGCTTCTTATTTCTGGTTACAGTGAAACCTGGTCGAACCCTTCATGAGTTCAGGCAGAAAAGCGACAGCTTTGGGTGAATGACTTTCCTCTGACAGGAGAAAGTAGGCTAGTCGGGGCCTGCTTCGCTCTGTCTGACGCTCCTGTAGCCGGAGTCCTCTGGTGCTCGGACCGAGCCAAACACCATTCCTCTTTACCTGCTTATGTCCGGTAGATTTTCATCAATCATCTGACAAATAGAAGCTTCTGACCAGCCAGGAAACAAATCTGCTCCATCTGCCCTTCTGAAAAATATGTGAATTTACCCACATCAATACTCGTGTACAAGTCATCAGAAACGTGGTCATAAATCTTTATATTCCTTTTTCATTTCTGCTGTATTTAAAACATTTTAGGAGAGCCGTTTTTCCACTAATTCACGGAAAAGGAGTTGTTGTGCAACATGAGCGTGTCTGAAACCCGCTGAACCCTAAAACTTCTTTTCTCTACAGCCTCGAATGGATCAGTACTTCAATCAAATGGAAAAAATAGTCAAGGAGAGGAAAACGTCATCTAGGATCCGGTTTATGCTGCAAGATGTGATAGACTTGAGATTGGTGAGTTTGTGGTTTTGATGTTTGTCTTTAGGCTCACAGACCTGAGTTCTCGTGCACGTTTCTGCATGTTTCATGGTGCTTCAGCGGCTCGTTGTTGTGCTGATGTGTGTGCACCCTTCGTGTAAGTGAACCAGATTACCCCAAAACAAAAAGACCTTATTTAGATCAGGCCCCTGCATCAGTCAGAATTCTGCAGATAAACAACTGGTCTTCTCTTTATTTAATGGCACTGGTGATGTTTTATTTATTTATAAATAAATAATAAATAAAAATATACATAATTATATGTGTATATATACATACATATATATATATATATAATTTTGCAGCTGTATACTCTGAGATTATCATGGCTCTCACACAAGATGTTTAACTGCACTGCTCTGTAATCCATCTTAACAACGCTGCAGCTTCTTTTTTAAGCCGAACGACTTTGGAGCTGTTTATTTTGTTCTAAGATTTAAATAGAAGATAAACCTTGAATTGATTTTTTATGAGTTATTATTTAATCCGTTTTTCTTCATATTTCCAGCACAACTGGGTGTCCAGAAGAGTTGACCAGGGCCCAAAAACCATTGAGCAGATTCATAAAGAGGCCAAGATTGAAGAGCAGGAAGAGCAGAGGAAGGTGCACCAGCAGCTGCTCTCCAAGGACAGCAAGAGACGGCCAGGTCAGTCCTGTTGCTTAAATCCTCTTTAAAGCTTAGAGTCACACCGGCGCAGCTACAGTGACTCAGGACCCTGCTAGCAGACAGGCAGACTTCCTGTCTGTATAGCATGCAGAGATGCTATTGTGCCAGCAGCAGACAGGAAGCCCCCTGCTCCCTCCCATCTGTCAGCTGACCTACGATGCTTAATCAAACGGAGAAAAACGGCTCAATATTAGTCAGAAGAGAAATGATTTTAAAAGCGGCTCTTTTTCATTCAGATGTCTATGTGCTGCTTCCCTTTGGCCTCACAGATCCCCGGGAACAGAGGGATCAGCGGATGCAGAGAGAGGAAACCTGGAACACTGTGCCCATGACAAAAAACAGCCGGACCATCGATCCCAATAAGATCCCAAAGATCTCTAAGGTGAGCTTCAAAATCAGGGCAGGTGGGGCTGCTCAGTAATTTACATCAACTAGTTCAAATTTAATCTTAATGTTGCAGCTTTTTCATTTATTATGTGTTATTAGTCAGAACAGAAAACCAAGGGGAGTGTATTATGTGGTTTTTCCCAGTCAGCTCATGCTAATTACAACAAACAAATAAAAACATGTTCAAACTGCCTAGAAGGGGTGCTTTCAGTGCACCAGGTTCTCATCAACCCATGTTGTTGGGATTTATCCTCTAGTCTACAAACGTGTCCCCCTGCTGGATGTGTTCAAAACGGTTTTCTTTAAAACAAAGTTCCTTTTTCAGCTACAGCTCTTTAACTCACCAACGCATCAGAGGGTGGATCTTTGTCGTGTAAATGTTTGTTTGTTTATATGTGTGGTATTAAGGGTTTTTTTGTCTGTGTGTAAAACAATTCTTCAGCCTCAGATGGATGAGAAGATCCAGCTGGGCCCGCGGGCTCAAGTCACGTGGGTGAAGGGCAGCAGTGGAGGAGCCAAAGCCAGTGACTCTGGTAACAAACCTCAGTAACAGTGCAGGGTGATTTTCACCAGGGCTGTAGCATACTGCAATAAAACATCATTTTGCAGGTTTTTTATAACCCTGCATTATTATGATATCAATAAAATAAATGAATAAAACATACGTAACATAGTATGCTGTTGAAGAACCTTTGAAATTTCCTTCATGGGTCTTTCTTACATAGTTTTCATCATAACTTCTGTTGGCGTCTTACCCGATCGATTCGGTCAGGTGCTCATCTCGGATCTCAGAGGCCTGTTGGTTCAACCGTTTATTTTTCTTTTAACAGAGCTGTCTCGGACTGCTGGTCTGAACCGTTTCTCTGCGCTGCAGTCCACACCTCTACCTCAGCCCTCTACCACGTCTCCACAGAACCCAGACTGTGATTCCAGGAGAACTCTGGGAAGGTAAATCACTAATCCTGGTCCTTCTCTGTTTCATTTCATCTCAGAAGTCCCTAAATACCTCCTCATCCGGGTTAACTTGGCTGCTTCTCTCGCTTGTCAGCAGTCGTAGCAGCACGGTCAGAGGAGGTAGTGAGAAGCCACTGGTCTCTGCCCCGCCATCGGCCCGACCCGGCCTGTTCATCAGGGGGGGCAGTTCCAAAGAGCTGCCGGAGGTTCAAAACACAGAGGAGCGAGACGTAGCAGAACCTCGGAGGCCGAGTGTTACCGAAGACAAAACCGAGCCAGAGCGCAGCCGAGCCAGGGAACCCGGTGAGAACACGCCACAGCACAGCCTGCAAAAACCCCACGTTTGGTTGGTTCCTACAGAGGGAAGAAGGAAAAACAACTCGTCCAAACCACTTTCCATTTATTGGACTTTATGTGTTTATTTAGTGGTTTAATCAGAGCAGACCAAGCATGGATCCGGTTCTTGTCGTTGCAGTGAAACTGGAGCCAGTGGTTCAGAACCAGGATAGACCTGCCCTGTCTGACGAGGAGATTGAGAGGAAGTGCAGGTCCATTATTGATGAGTTTCTTCACATAAATGATTACAAGGTAAAACAGAGTTCTGTCATTTTATTAAGGAAAGGCCATCATCAGCGATTCCTCCAACAAATCAGTTTTTACTTTTGAAACAGTCCACGAGTGATTTATTCCACTGTTTTGTAACTGAAGGAAACTTAGTTGTCCTTTTTGTTGACTTTACAGCTGAGACCTCAGGAGAACGTTGTGTTTCTAGTGATCTGAGCGTACAGCTCTGTTTTCTGCAGGAGGCGATCCAGTGTGTGGATGAGCTGGACCTGGGCCCTCAGCTGCACATCTTTGTGTGCGTCGGGGTGGAGTCCACCCTGGAGCGCAGTCAGATCACACGGGACCACATGGGCCAGCTCCTCTTCCAGCTGGTGCAGCAGAGATTCCTGCCCAAACCCCAGTTCTACAAAGGGTAAGCGTTTTTGTCGCGCCTGACAGCTATGTTACAGTTTAAAACCCTTTTTATATCGTTTGAGAATAAAAATGTAAATTTTCTATGTGAAGCACATTTCTCAGTAAAACGACCTGCATCTTGAGCGTCATCTGATCTTGGTGTTTCCTCAGGTTTGCAGACACGTTGGAGATGGCGGACGACATGGCCATCGACATTCCCCACATCTGGCTGTACCTGGCTGAGCTGCTGAGCCCCGTGCTCAAGGAGGGGGGCTTCTCTATGAGAGAGCTCTTTAGGTGTGTTTGGTGTCCCGTGGCTGATTGTAACGTCTGGTTTGTGGGTTCGCCACCTTGGAGGATAAACTATCTCCACATCTTTATGTTCCACCATTTTTAAACTGTCACCTGCTTAAATGTTTACTTTCTTGTGTTTGTTCACAGTGAATTAAGCAAACCTTTGCTTCCTGTTGGAAGAGCTGGGATCTTATTCTCTGAAATATTGCACATACTATGCAAACATATGGTAAGCATCCCTTTGATGCGTTTTTCCCCCGGCAAAATGTTTTTTTGTTGTAAATCTTTTGATTTTGTTTTCAGATATAATTTAATATGTTTAAGCGTAAATACTCAGTAAGGTATTGTAGACATTGGAGGTCTGGAAACTACATTTTGTCACTTCAAGTTTGTATTCTGAAAATTGTCTTTACCCCTGTTTAGAGAAATGACAAGTTTTAGTTTATAATTATTAACCCAATAAATTGTAATCTAAATCCAAAACACAGTCACTTACTGTTTAAAGCCATTTCTATATATGTGCAGAGTAAAGATGCACACAGTCCCTCCCAGCTGTTTGTGTTGTAGCGATGCTTTTTCTGACGGCCTTATTCACTTTGAACTAGGGGTTGTATCGACTAGTCGACCTCACTGCTCTGTGGTGACTTTTAATGCCTGTCATCGACTAGTCGCTGTCACGTGATAATGACAAGATGCAGTCCTCGGAAAAGACGGCATGTGACGAGCTCCTGCGCGGTATCTGACGCCCGCCGTAAAACGGACATTTGACCAAATTGTGACCTTTACCCTCTTGCAATTTAACATTCCCCTCACCCCATCCTAACCTTAGCCAGCATGCACATGCAAAGCTCTGATTGTTGACGCGCTCCAGACATCTGCGTCCTGAGCACGGCCACAGTAACGTTATCAAATCAGGTGTCGCTACCTCAAAAACAAATTTAACACGCGATCGTTCATGTCGGCTCATTTCCTTTTATGTTTTCTGTCTTTTATTTGTGCCTGATGCGTTTCGCTGCTGTGGAGCGGAGCACATCACCTGTTTTGTCCTCTGGTGATTTCACCTTACCGGTGCGCAGCGCGCAGTGCACACTCCGCTGTTTTTGCAGTCGGTAGATCTTTTAGAACTGCAGTTCAAAGGTAACTCATAAGGTGAATATATATATATGAAGCCAGGTATCAGTTTTTCTTTTGGACTGAGAGGAGATGCAGGAAGATAATAAACAGACAGGACAGAAAAATAGTCAAATAAAAACAAGTAAGTTTTTGTACCTGCTGGTTGCAGCAAACAGACACCATTGAAGGTAATCAGAAGTGAGGAACAAAAAATGAAATACGTAACTATTTTAATGTTTAGAGCAGCAGGAACTCTGAGAGGCTGCAGGCGCATCAGTGAGTTTGCGGCCGCTGGGGGGGGGGGGGGGGGGGGGGGGGGCTGAAGCAGAAACTACCGTTGTTAAAAGAAATGTGTTTAACTTTGAAAATGTGGGCGCAATTTTAACTGTCAAAAAGTCCAACGAACCCCTCCCCGACGTGTATGACGTCATCAACGACTACTCGAAGTCAACTTGATATTCATTACTTGATGGTCGACTTTAAAAAAAATGAAGTCATGCAGCCCCTAGTTTGAACATGACACGTTCCCTCTCATTCAGGATGTCAGCCTCATCACTTTGATTTTCATCAATCACATCAGTAGAGCGGTAGCTGCTCGTTTTTACAAAGGATTTTATTTCTTGCAATTCTACAAATTATCCGAGCACCTTTCTAACATATAAGCGTATTCTGTGCTGCGTCTACAGCACTGCGGGCGTTGCACCGATCTGTCGTGGTGAAGTTTTATTGTTTGATCTACATTCCTTCCCTCCCCTATGGTCACGAGCTTTGGGTAGTAGTGGCCCAAATAAGGATTGTTGATACAAGCGGCCAAAAGGAGTTTTCTCTGCAGGATCTCTGGGCTCTCCCTTAGAGATGGGGTGAGAAGCTCTGTCATCCGGGAGGGGTTTGGAGTAGACCAGCTGCTCCTCCACATTGAGAGGATCCAGTTGAGGTGGCTCGGGCATCTAGTAAGGATGCCCTCTGGACACCTCTCTGGTGAGGTTTTCCTGGCACGTCCAACCGGGAGAAGACCTAAAGGAAGACCCAGAACACGCTGGAGGGACTATGTCTCTCAGCTGGGCAGGGAGCACCTCAGACCTATGCAACATACACACTTGCTTGTCTAGGGCTACATCCATCAATGCATTGCACCATTATGTCACAGTTTAGTTTTAGCTACTGTAGCGTGAGCTATTTAATTATGTTTAATTGTTACATTAGATCGGCCACCCTTGATAAACTACGACACACATGAAGAGTTGAGTGTGATGTTTCTCATTTCCACAGAGCCATAGGGCTGTGAGTTCTTTATGGAGGGAATCTGGCCTCAACTGGGCCAACGTTCTGCCAGAGGGAGAGGATGTCCAGGCCTTCATCTCACAGCAGGTTAGAGAAGTCTGGGAGGATTATTGTACTTCATTGATTTTGTTCTTGCCACTGTCTCCCTTTCCACATTCTCACTGGTCCACTCTCTTCTCCTGTTCACACAAAACAGAAACTCCAGTTCCTTCAGTTGGACAACTCAATGTCTGATGAGGTTCAGACTAAAAGAATCTTGTCTCCCGAGGAGCTGAGCCAGCAGCTAGAGAAACTCCTCCTGGAGGACATGGCCAGTGATGAGCAGATCTTTGACTGGGTAGAGGTATGATGACCAGCATGCATCACACAGCTGTGGCTTTTATCGTTTAGGAATCATCAGTGTTTAGTTTCAGGAATTATGTGCCTAAAACAAACCGTTTGAAAAGGTCCCAAACAGCGAAAGTACAATAGAACCACTTCTCACATGCAAGAGGAAGCTGCTGCTGGAGGAGCCATCTCCAGCTTGTTCTCTTATGGGCCATTCCCATCTGTACCGGGTCGGCCCGGGCCGGGTAGCCCCAGTCGGCCCCAGCCTGGCCCGGTTGATTCCACACTAGGGTTGTCACGGTATGAAAATTTAACCTCACGGTTATTGTGACCAAAATTATCACGGTTTTCGGTATTATCGCGGTATTTTTTAAACGGTGTTGCATATGTTCAGAAAGCATTGATAGTCCTGTTCTACACAAACTGAAATAGTTTTGAAAATGTTTAACAGTGTTTATTAAACCTAAAATAACACAAAGCCTTAGCAAAAGTGCAACTTTTCACAAGTAAAGGAACAAATAGCTTATTTTTCTGGAACTTGTTACAGTAGTCAGTGCAGGTTTAAATTATACAAATCCAAACATTCAAAACATAAACAATATGTAAACAAATCAAAGAAACACCACTTGTTTTCTCATATACTTGTTTTCTTCATTATCAAAATGAAAATCTAAAACTCCAGTCCACACTTGACTTGAGCACTGTACAAGTCAACCTTAAAAAATATGTATTTAAAACAAATAGCCACTTTAAACAAATTACTAAAATAACTACTACACTATGTAATCAAATCCAAATGTTCAAGTATAAATGGCATTGAATAAGTAAACAAATCAATGACAAGGAACTAATTGTATATTTCTCTTCATCATCAACAAATAAGATGCTTCATCCAGCAACAGGGTGTCCGTGACACGGTTTAAATGCTGGCAGAGGACGCTGCGGCTGCAGTATATAGTGACTCGTTGCATTCTCCGTCAACCAAAAGTCCTCACGTCATGCATTTCAGCTCAAATGCTAATGTTAACTTACCTTGCACTGGCTGTGGAGACGTGGGTGATGGTCACGCAGATGTGCCGTTGGATTTGAAGTGTTGCTGCCTTTTGCAGACGCTTGTTTCCTGCACGTTCTGCAAACGGGATAGCCGTCTTCTATTAACTGTCCCTCAGCATTTTTCAGAAATCCAAAATATGCCCATACTTCCGATTTAGTCTTCTTTGAGGGCGGATGGATGTCCTGGGCGCTGCCATCTCCTCCTTCGGCCATTATTTCAGCTTCAAAGTTTTGGTGCCGTTGCAAACTAAAAAGTGCGTGTGCGCGCGCCGCGGGAACTTCAGCTGAAGCGACGGTGGCTGGTAAGGGTCATCGCGCCGAAACCGCGGCCACGGTAAACCCACCGAGATAATATAGTTTTTTAAAAACTGGACGGTTATTTTTATTGTCAACTTTTTTACCGGGGTTTACCGCTATACCGGTTACCGTGACAACCCTATTCCACACATCCTTGTCTTAAGCCCATGTGGGCTGATTCTACCCACCAATCAGAGGCTTGCTCTAATGGAAGGTGTGAATTTGCTGTCAGCAGTGGGTGTGTTGGCCCTGGTCGGCCTGAAGGAGACCCCCTCGAGAAGAGGGCTGAGAATGAGCCTTGGTTGGCCCGGAAAAATACCAGGCCACCCAGATGTGTAAACAACCTACGCTACCCGGCCCGGGCCGACCCGGTACAGATGGGAATGGCCCATTACAGTGACAGAGTCCTGAAATGGTTCGTTCTGGAAGGTACTGAAAATGTCAAGAATAAAATTGCTAGAATTGCTTTATGTGAGAGGGATTTAGTCAACTTTTTCATTGACTATAGAACTACTATAACTTCTGACAAAAATCATATGTCCCCTTTAACACAGACAGATGTCCACTAACACCAGAGCTGGTGGACTTATTCCAGCTGTTTGTAGACTTGATGATCAGGCCAGCATCTCACATAGGTGCTCGGTATCATCAACAAGGCTGTGTGTGAGACAAAGATTACAAGGCACCAAATGCTGTCTAGCATCTACGTGTCAAACCCATTCGTTACCAGTCACGTCACACGGACTCCCAACACGGTGTAAACGTAGTCATACAGAGAACTCTGGGTAGGAATCTTTAGGCTCCTCGTGATTCAGAGGGTTCGATTATTGATGCATTTTTCTAGAGTCCCTCACCCCCCCTCTTCGTAAGTTCTCAGTACCAAGGAATCAATACCAGAACTTAACACCAATTTTCGATACTTTTGAGAGTTTAATTCAGTTAAAGTTCAATTCAGTTCAGTTTATTTCTAAAGCGCCAAATCAGGACCAGAGTCGTCTCAAGGACCTTCACACAGTGAACATTCCAATACAGGTCAGGTCATTAAGCCAATCAGTAAAAAGTTTCCTATATAAGGAACCCAGCAGGTTGCATCGAGTCACTGACTGGTGTCAGAGTCTTTACAGCGGTCCTCATACTAAGCAAGCATGCAGCGACAGTGGAGAGGAAAACTCCCTTTTAACAGGAAGAAACCGCCAGAGGATCCTGGCTCAGTGTAAGCAGCCATCCACCACGACAGCAGTCTAAGCCTATAGCAGCATAACTACAGAGATAACTCTGGATAACCTAGCCTTTTAGATTTAGAGTGTTTAATAATTAATGGAATACATTTTTAATTAAATATTTTTTCTCTATATATATTTTATAAATATCATAATAAATAACATACAACTGTTTGTATTTTATCATAGTAGTGTTGTACAAAATTCTTCTATATGAAAACTTTTAACCACAACTCTTTCTAAATGATGCAAAAACTAAAACCCAGCTCCATGTTCTATTTCTCTTCTACACCATCTGGAACAGCTATGATGAGGAGATGGTGTATTATCATAACCTACAAATGAAACTAAAACAAACTTCAATACCATACAAATGTTTGTAGTTTTACATTGGGTGTGTAACAAAGTAAAACCCAGTCTCCCCTCTGGACGAATCATGTGATGGGTGGGTCCTTGTAGTTTTATAAACCACGTGTACTTTGTTTCTTCATTCCTTTTGTGGTTCTTTTTAAAACAGATGATTTTTCCTTCTCAGAAATCTGAATTTCTGAGTTCCGAGGAAAAAATGAACGCACAATTAGCTGATAGCAATGTTAGCGGGAGCTAAAATATCAAGCTAACGTTAAATTATCTTACCTGTTGGAGGAGATTAAGACATCGTTGTCGATGTTGTCATCACCCATCGCATTTAGTGAAGTGGACCCAAACATTAGAGCAGTTGTGCCCAACAGCCGGTCGTAAAACTAGGTGATGTAAGACTGCTGTGTTTGGACAGAAGACCTTGTTGACAGTAGTATGAGGATAGATGATGTTTCTACTGCTCCACGTCTCTGCTTCATTCAGGATTACATGTTTTTGTTTTAATAGTTTTTCTGTCCTCGGTGGCATCAGAGCTACATTAATTGTGACGTATTCTCTCAGGCAAACCTCGATGAAGCTCAGACGAGCTCGTCCCCCTTCCTGAGGGCTTTGATGACAGCTGTGTGTAAGGCAGCAGTGATAGGTAAGCTCTCCACCACCTGGTGGAGACACTTCTCTGTTCTCATAGCTGATTGTGATATTTACAGCCCTGAAAACCTGATGTGGAACAGCTCAGTGTGCCCTAACCACCACCTGCTTGACTCCATAGATGAAAATGCCAGCTGTCGCGTGGACACGGCCATCATCCAGAAAAGGTTGCCTGTGTTACTCAAGTACCTTAACTCAGACACTGAGCGACAGCTGCAAGCACTTTATGCACTTCAGGCACTGATCGTTTCCCTCGATCAGCCTCCAAGTAAGTGCTGCAACAAAGTAAACACAGGTTAGAAGCTGTTTTGTGTTTTTCTGCTAGTTTTAGCTGAATTTAGATAATTGCATAATAGTCACATATCTAGTAGCGGATTTTTTGCTGTTTATAAAACTTCAGGTGTTCACTTTCCCTCTCTTTATAAAGACGTGTCTTTGGACCGTTAACAGTGTAGCATTAAGGAGTGGCTACATATGTAACAATGATCAATAAGATGTGATAATTCCATATAAATAAATCAACCTGATTGATCTTTGAATGTTTAATCAGAAGATTCTAGTTACTTTTACATGTTCAGGGACCATAAACACACTTTGCATTTTATTTCCTGAGTCTCTTTGTCTGTTGACTTACGTTTTTTCCCCCCATTATGGACCGCTTCGGTTTACCTCCCGCCATGTTTTTGGCTTGTCCTTAGCATCTGCAAAGGC
Source organism: Nothobranchius furzeri (assembly GCF_043380555.1). Classification (NCBI taxonomy): domain Eukaryota; kingdom Metazoa; phylum Chordata; class Actinopteri; order Cyprinodontiformes; family Nothobranchiidae; genus Nothobranchius; species Nothobranchius furzeri. The sequence continues at coordinate 76,855,657 of NC_091743.1, forward strand.
AGAAGGACGTCACGCTGAAGTTGCACACGTGCACAGGCATTATTTTACTCCAACAATCCATGTACATGGACGTCATGGGGCCGCATCATATCGTATTCATGTTTCCATGAAGAATTTTTGATTTGATAAAGCATTCATTCCGGTTACTTGTGCCCATGTAAATGTAGCTACTGACTGTAGAGAAATGGCATCGATGAGGATGGAAATAAATATTAAAGTAATCTAGGCTGTAATAATCAGTTGTATTCTGTCTTTTTGCACTTTACTCGTGCTTTTGGATCATTCCACTTATGTTTTCATAGAGCGTCTGATTTATTGACTCTCCATGTTTCTGTAAAGTCAGAAGATGTTTCTACACATATCTGCACCTCCTCACCTGTCTGTATCTAATTTTTAGTGATGAAATGTTGCTAAACAACAAATGCATAATGATGTCTTTGTTGTCCCACAGACCTTCTTCGGATGTTCTTCGACTGTCTGTATGATGAGGACGTCATCTCAGAGGACGCCTTCTACAAGTGGGAGACGAGTAAAGACCCTGCCGAGCTGGAGGGCAAAGGCGTTGCCCTCAAATCCGTCACAGCCTTCTTCACCTGGCTGCGGGAGGCAGAGGAGGAGTCGGAGGATAATTGATAAGGGAGACGTCCGGAAAACGGCGTAGAACTACATCCCTAACAGCAGAACGGACTTTTAAAAGGCTGTGCAGACAGGACGACGTGTTTACGGCTGGAATTTAATTTGTTTTTGTGTCTTTTTTTTTTTCTTCTTCTGCGACACGGTTCTGAAACATGCCGCCATCTTGAGTTTGGATTCCGACGGTGGAAGCACTAAATATCTGTATCATACATAGAAAATATTTTTGTTTTAAATTTTAACTTACTTTTTTTGTTACTTTTTAAGAAGAGACTTAAAAATACATAGGTTCTGGACTCCTTAATTTATTATTTTTTTAAGGACTGCAAATATGAAAGTTATTTAACCTTTGCAGATGCTCACAACAAGGACACAACAATATAAATAACATTACAGTTAATTATAATAACACAGTAGTTGCGAGATGGGCATCTTCCCTGGATTTCACACCGTTTGGTTTTGAAAACGGGGTTCAACAGCATTAGTCTGAGAAGAATGGGGAGCAACAAAGGAGGGAATAAACATGAACTATTAACGCTGTTAAAGGTCAGAGGTTGTCTTGGAATAACCAAGAGGTGTTCCCTGAGCCTCAACTTGCTGTGTTAATATGAACACATGCCTCGAGAGAGGTAGAAGTGTGCAAATCATAACTCAAACTACGCAGAACAAGGCGAAACTTAACTAAAGTTAAATTTCACAAAGCAAAAGGCCGGGGCCGCTGACCCAAGATGCTTGTAATTCTTAAGCCCTACAGAGCAGTTTAAAGCTTGTAAATACATTAAAGACAAAAAATGTATTTAAAAAGGTGCTGATTCTTGTGATTTCTTATTTTTGTGTTGGTGTTTCAAGGAAACATTTCCTGCCTGAAAATCATTTGGAGCCTTCTATCATTTGTTTTTCTTCATTTTGGATATAAGAGCCTGACAAGAACAAGAGGTGTACCTGTAGACATAAATATGCCAGGGTGCACCTGGAGAATAGCTGGAAGACTCCAAGCCCATCTGCTGATCCACTCATGTCAATTACAATTAATTCTGTCAGAATTTTTAAGTTCTGTCCCAATTGACATGCAATACACACACATGTTATATCTATAACTGCAGTTAATTGAATCAATAAACTTGCAAGTTAGAATATTTTCCTTTTTCCAGCCAAAAGATAAACTAAATAGAAATCCATCTTCGGTTCTGCTTTAGGTCTTTGAGAGAATTTATTTGAATATGTTTGTAGAATATACCATTTCTATTTCCTGAGGATATTCCCTCCAGATATAACAATTTGTTGTTCACTTTTATTTTGTTCCGTTGGGTCAGGACGGTGGCATTGCATCCGTTTTTATTAAATGGGAGTAAAAATTAGAAACTTCACAAAAATATATTTAACAAAATAATTGCTCGTTTGAAGCAAAAAATTGTGAATGATTGCCACGTTGGTGCGGGACTGTAAATTCACCTCGTTACAAAAAAGTTCTCCAGCGTTTCCTTTTGTTTTTGTTCCCTTTGTGTTTGTTTTCTGACGGTCTCTTGGTCACGCACCTTCGACGTAATGTGTGACGTTCTACGTCACCAACGGTCCAAACGGGGCGGGGCTCGTTAACCAAGATATCGAAATAAAGGAACGTGCAGAAATTTTTAAGTATCGTTCTTTTTCCCGAAAAGCAGAAGGTAAGGTAAGTGAAAAGGGCGCCACGGTTCATGTTTTGGTTAACTTAAACTTGCACGATTCCCACGCTTAACAACGACACCGCTGTTGTATTTGACCATGGTACTGAAAGAATCCCATCTACCTTGCACGACGCCATTACTGTGTTTCTAAACCAATGGACAAAATGGCGAAATTGCCGAAAAAGTCTTTCAGCTAATTGTGTGAGTTTCATGGATTGGTCCCTTTGTTCCAGGCTGTAGGATAAATGAGATTACGGTGTGCTGACTTAAAGGCAGTCAGTGTTTTGTAAAAACAAAATAAATCGAGGTTAATGAAAATGGGCCTGGTGATTGAATTAAGTGTGTTCGGCCGTAGTAGTGGCCGCCTGCCTCAACCACGGCACGCACATAAACAGAAATGGCCACGTACCGCTGTGCGGCCAACACATTTTTCCTGTGTTCAGGTAAATCCCCCATCATGCCGATTCGCCGAGCAGCAGCGACTCCAACCCAGGAGAAGGCCCCCTCCTCAGCTGCAGAGAAAGGTGAGGCTGGGGTCGTCGGTCCCCTGAACCACATCCATGAACCCAGATCGACATTTTGGGATTTTCTGTTTCATCTTTTACACTGAAGACGTGTTAGTAATCACGCCGGAGTTTTCCTACATGTGTGTCGGTGCCTACAGAAATTTAATGTCTTCATTGCGATACTAGTATTTATTAAAAAAAAAAATGAAAACGTATATTTAGATTTTTACACTCACGTTTTGTGAGTCAATGCTAAATTTAGTTGATTTTACCGAGTTGCAGATTTCTTTTAAAAGAACCACAACAAACGTTTTTAATCGTTTTTTTCCTAGCCTGGCATGCCTTCCTACACTGAACAAAAATATAAACGCAACACTTTTGTTTTTGCTTCCATTTTTCATGAGCTGAACTCAAACATCTGAAACTTTGTCTACATACACAAAAGACCTAGCCTAGTGAACTAGACCAAATTCTTGCTTTGCAAAGTTTGGTCTAGGCATGCTCCATTGGAACCTCTGCAGCTCCTACCAGGACTCTGGCTAGCCAATCACAACTCTCTAGAGGGGTTTCAAACACATTAGGAGCTGTGATTGGTCCATAATGGTGAGCCAATCATAGTGCTCTATCTGCTTAGTGAACAAATCACAAAGCTTTATCCACTTTGTGGGCCAATCAGGGCACTCTATATGCCTGGTGGGTGGGATGATGCAACAGAGTGAAACAAGAGTATGTCACATTCATTGTCCAGTGGAATGCAGAGATCATTTGAAAGACAACGGTAGAACCCGCCCCACAACGGAGACCCGTCAATGGAGCGTGGCCAGACAAATAATACATTTACTTAGTCTGGCTTGCCAGGCTACAAAAGACCCATGACTGTCAGAAGTTGTTCTGAAATCTGTCTACGTGTGTTAGTGAGCACTTTTCCTTTACCAAGATAATCCATCCCACCTCACAGGTGTGGTATATGAACAGTGGCGGATTTAGCAATTTGAGGGCCCAAGGCGAGCACAGTCATGGGGCACTTTACACAAAATTTTCGACAATCTTACCTTTAACTGGATTTGCAAAACTCCCCTTTTCTGACATGAGTTATTTTCCCTTTTTATTAGTCCTCTTTTTTCCTGTATTTCCCTCCCTTTGAGTGCTTTCAATATTTGCTCTGCTTTCTTTTTCCTGTCAGTGCTCCTGTGCTTTTGCCTTTGTTTTTTTTTTTTTTTTTTTTTTTTCATTTTGGTCCATGTTTTCCTCCCTTTAACCATTTTCCATTGTCTTTCCCTTCTGCTTTCTTTTGATGTTTACATCAAAAATCGACGTCACTTTCAGAAGTGAAAATAAAAGCTAAAATGAAGCATGCTGCTTCTTTCTCTTTTTGGATCCACTAGGACGGTGGTCGGCAACCCGCGGCTCTGGAGCCGCATGCGGCTCTTCCATCCATCTGACGTGGCTCTCTGTGCTTGTAAAATAATGAATGGATATTTACATAAAATTCTTTATATTTTACTGCATTAATTTTACATCTGTATGCCAATTCTAAATGTAAAGATTGTCTGCGTAAACCTGAACAGTTCCAACCCAGTCTTACTGTGAGACCGGGTTGACGGGTCACGCTTGTGCGTAATCATAGGCGCTTCTGAGCTGAAGAGGATGTGAGATTCTGGGATTCTCCTCAGATGGCTCCTGGGTGTGTCGCCACATTGGGACAAGCACTATTCAGCCAAAGTTTCATAATCAGGGAACATTTCCTAAGTGACAAGTCTCGCTTTAGTCGGAGGAATCTTCCTGCATGCGCTCTGGTTCTGCGACGCGCTCCAAGCCCCTCTCCACATCTTCAGCTCGCTGTGCACCGTACGTACGCGCTGACAGTAAGCTGCGCTAAGCAGTGTCCAGCTCAGATGTTCAGATGGGAATCTTTTTAGTGATTTAGCTACATCTGCAATGTGCGAAACAAATAAAATGTCAGTTCGTCTGCATGCGTCGGGGTAATTATTTTGACAGAGAATGAATAGAAAGAAACAGTCAAATACGGGAACTGTCCAGTCAACACAAGCCCTGCTTTTAACTGTTCTGTTTCCTTGTGATAATTGTTGCAAAGAGATATAATTTAACTTGATTAACACCAGAGCCAGGCGCACTGCGCCGTTATCTCCGTCACTGTAAATGAGGGAAAAACAAAATGATCGGATCCTTTTCTGACCTTCCCCACCTACAAAGTTTAATTACAACAATCAAACGTGACAGAGCCTGGATTTGTATTCTGAACAGTCTAAACATGTTTTAAAAAGAAACGTATGACAAAAGTGGCACCTGCTCAGTAAAACCACCAACAGGGTGAAAAATATCTAAATATTGTAGGCAGAGACGGGCTACAACTTCTGGATCCATTTTATATAAATCGTTTTATTGATTATCGTCTTATGAAAGATAACTTTGACGTACACGAGGGACCGGTACTGGCTGCTGTCACCTGTTGTGATTGGTTAAAGCAGCTCTGCTGTCTGAGGTTAGGCCCCGCCCACAACGCCGCGGCTGCTGTGGCTCCCAGTGTTTTCTTTACTGTGGGAAATGGGTAATAATGGCTCTTTGATGGGAACAGGTTGCTGACCCCTGCATTAGGATAACTCCATTTCATGCTTAATGTTTTGACTATCGCTTTGAGTTTGTTATGAATGCTTCCGCCTCTCTTCTTCTTATTTGTGGTCTTATGACACTTGGCAAACAACAATTTGGTGCATTACCGCCACCAACTGGATTGGAGTGGAATGACTACCAATCACTTCCTGTTTGTGCATCGCCGTCTTAATAACCCTCTTATGACCATAATTATAACAGGGCCGCCTGGTATTTTTTTAATTTTATGGCTGTAAAATTGTAATCAAAAGTGCAAAGTGTGTGTAACTCCTCCTTTTTTCAGAACAACGTCAGCTTTCAGTGTATGGTTTGTATTTAGAATTTATTTCTATTAAAGCCTTTAAAAAAATCTGCCTAAAAGTGAAAAAAGCAAAAAAACAGATTTGAATTTTTTACATTTATTACTGAACAGGAACTTCAAAATTACTGGGCAAACAATTTGGAATGGGCAATTTAAACTTTGAACTGTATTGCATCTATTCTTAAAGTTTGAACCTTGGTGTCTTTTCTAGCAGTTTTTAAGACTATTTATTTTTGTAAACTTTCAGATGTTTTTATTTGATGTGGCAGGCCTTGAAGCTGTTTCTCTCCAGCTGCAGGCCGAGTCGTAAACATCTCACACCGCCATGGGGTGCTTCTCTTGCACACTGTGCACTGCTATACCAAAAACTTTTGTTTTAGCAAAATTATTTATTGTAAATAGATAAATAATGCTGGAAGGAAGCTGAATCTTACAATTAGCAAATAGTTAAGGATTTTTCAAATTAAAAAAGACTGAACAAACATTCATACCCTGGTTCACTGGAGATCTGTCCTTCTTCGTGGTCACTGTCTTCAAATATAAGCCTTCTGGGACACCTAATAGATCGTGTTGATTTTCTTTGAGGCATTTCCATAATTTAATGCCGGCTTTTTATGCTAATTAGCTTCCCTGTTCCGTTATCCGCTTTCACCGCGGCGCTGCGCTCCGCTGTGCTCTAAAGGTGTTTCAGAGAATTTGGCAGTACATCCAACCGGCCCAAAACCGCAGACCACGTGTGACCAATCCAGCACCAGGACCTTCACATCCAGCATGTTGTTCTCCAGGATCTCTTGAGACCAGCTGCAGCAACAATCGGTTTGCACAACCAGAGAATTTCTGCACAAACTCTCAGAAACCATCTCAAGAAATCTCATCTGCATGCTCGTTGTCCACATCGGGGTCTGGACCTGACAGCAGTCCGTCATCGTATCCAACTTGAGTGGGCAAACACTCACATTCGATGGCGTTTGACATGTTGGAAAGGTGTTCAGTTCACAGATGAGTCCCGGTGTTCGCTGTTTAGGGCAGATAGCAGACTGCATGTGTGGTGTTGTGTGGGTGAGCGGTTTGCTGATGTCATCGTTGTGGAGCGAGTGGCCCATGGTGGCAGTGGGGTACTGGTAGGGCTGGGCGATATGGACCAAAACTTATATCTATCTTTCAGCTGAATTCCGAAATATACGATATATATATCTCAGTATTTTTCCTCCTGTAAATTATTTACTAGTTAACTCACTTCAAGCTGTCTTGAGAAATTATACAAATGAATCAGTAGATTAAGTGCATAAAAATATATTGGTTCTTGTCAAAATTTAACCTTAGTGCCTATTCTCTACCAGTCTGAGCTTTAGAGACACTGGTACAGCTGTCTGTTAACACACACACACACAGTTGAGAGCTAGAGGTGTATCAAATGTCCCACAGGCACTTTTTAATTATATAATTATAATTAATGTAAAATTCTATAACTTTCATCTAGAGGTGGCCCATATTGGTTATTTCTTGTCCAGAGAAAAATAAATATCAAGCTAAATGTGTGATGATGTATTTGCATCTACTGAAGGTCACATGGGTCTTGCGCCGTGGAGTTATTAGTTACCAGGGCAAACATGGGTGGAGTCTAACAGTATTGGCTCATATCAGCGATTATACTGTAATGACTTGGAGTCTCTAGGTGCTCTTTTATGAGTATTATTTTCGGGCTACTGTCGCTGTAACCCACGCCTTACAAACTCTTAACTTTTTCAACAGAATCGCTCATAACGGATGATTTAGCATAGCAAATCAAGAGCGGAACAAAACAGAACAACATTTCTCTCCCGTGAGATTGCCTTCAAAATAAAATGGTAACCCTATAGTTTACCATTCAAGCCCTTACAATATGTTTGAGGTAATCAGAATCAGAAAAACTTTATTTATCCCCGAGGGGCAATTAAAAAAAATAACAGCAGAGCAGCATGATGTTGGATATACGAACATTGAATAAATAGGCAATAAGGAAGTAAAGCAGCAAGAAGATGGATAAAACAGAAAAATATGCAAAACACTGAGATGGATAAAACAGTTAAGTATGCAAAAATCACTGAGTAAGTGACTAAAGTGACTAAAGTGTCATCTGTATAAAAGTTAAATATATGGAGAGCCCAAGGAGAGGGGTTATCGGGGGATGGTCTTATCTGCTGGAGTTAAAGAGCAGAATGGCTTTGGGGACAAAGGTGGCTCTCCTCCTCTCAGTCTTGCAGGAAATGCAGCGTAGGCGTCGCCCAGAGGGGAGCCATTGAAATGCGGGTGGCAAAATTATTTTGTAATTTGGCCTCTCCGGCTATCTGTAGATGTTTCTTGATTACACAGGGAAGGGAGGGGTTTGACTCGTCTCTCCGCACAAGCAGGATGGAAAAACAGAACTCCGTTGGCGTTGAACATCCCCAACCAGGACGCCAAATGCAAAGTTTAGAGCAGCACATTTACCCAGAGGCTCTCAGATTGAGCAAACTTGTGAGAATACACGTAATAACCAACTAGAGATGAAGCAACATGTCGCTAGCATAGCGGCTAATCGCTAGCATAGCAGTTTGACCATTTATATTGATGTAAAGATATAAAGTCATCTTATCTTATTTAAAAATTATACCGATATTTTAAAAATATTGATAAATCGCCCAGCCCTAGGTACTGGTATGGGCAGGATGATGTTATGGACAACAAACACGGGTGCATTTTATTCATGGCATCTTGAATGCGCAGAGATACCGTGACGAGATCCTGAGGCCCATTGCCATTCATCCACAACCATCACCTCATGTTGCAGCATGATAACGCACGGCCCCATATTGCAAGGACCTGGACACAATTTCTGGAAGCTGAAAACATCCCAGTTCTTGCATGGTCTGCATACTCATCAGACGTGTCGCCCATTGAGCATGTTTGGGATGCTCTGGATCGGCGTATACTACAGAATGTTCCACTTCCTGCCAATATTCAGCAACTTAACGCAACTATTGAAGAGTAGTGGACCAACGTTCCACAGGCCACAATCAACAACCTGATCAACACAGTGACAGATGTGTTGCCCTGCATGAGGCAAATGGTAGCCACACCAGATACTGACTGGTTTTCTGCCCACTCCAATAAAGCATAACTGTGCACATGTCAGGGTGGCCTTTTACTGTGGGCAGTCTAAACCCAGTTTCACACTGGAAGCATCAGCGGCATGAAACGGCAGCGGAACGGTTTACTCGCAAACTTCAAAGCGGTCCTTTTCACACCAGGAGAGTCTTAGCAGCGGCACAGCTTCCTCACTGTGCTTGTCGCTGGACTCACAGGGTCAGACAATCCCTCGAGACTTCAGGTCATGGTTTGTTTATGCAATCCGCCATTAAATCAAAAAGAAAGAAATCAATTTTGATGTCATGTATGATGTTGTTCCTCTCCACTGCGAAGAATAAAGCCATGAAAAACACACCGCTGTACTTCTGGAACGATGCTGTGAGTAAATAAGCTGTTGGGTCACACATGAGCTTCATATATGTGAAATTGCGTCGCTGCGGTACTTTTATTTTGATACTTGCATGCAATTTTACTGAAACCGTGTGTGTGTGTTTTTACCTAATAAGTAAATTTTGTCTGCACCAGATAAGATAGTTTCTTGTTATTAAGGATTTGTCAGGGCATGTTCTCTGGAGGAAACTCGTCCTCCATGAGCACACTGACAGGAGATCCTTCTAGAGCTGTGCTGACTGAGATTTGAGACCTTCGTGGAGCGACATCAACCGCACAAATCCGATTCCAGTCCATATTCAATTTTACAACTACGAGAAACCCCAGAACATCCTCTGTTCCGCGATCACACACGCGTTGCCAAGGTAACCAGGCCGACGGCTTAGAAGAGGCTGCACGCTCAACATTTTCAGTTAAAAGTAACACCAACCACAACAACCCCTTAAATGTAAAAGACAACTCGTTACTCTATGACTTATCAGGTAAAGTTTATTTATTTATTCCTGACAGGAACCTCTTCTCTGTCCCGACTGCGTTTATAACCTCTGCAACTTGTTTGTTTCATTTTCCCTCCAGCAGCAAGTGTCTCAATAACCAAATATGGTTAATTGAGGGCGTTTCTGTATGTAAATGACGGAGAACAAACACGAGCACCTGGGTACAGGTGGGATTTAACATCCAACAAGTGCGGAGGAACTTGTGTATGAGAGGCCACCGCATGTTTTAGGAATTATTCTACAATCATATGATGAATGAGGCCCCTTTGTTGCTGCTTTATTTACTTTTTAATTGTTTTTTTTTTTTTTTTTTTTTCCTAAGAAGCAGACGCCTCTGAGGAGTCGCCTTCTGCTGAGGATGAGCAGGCTGCATCTTCAGCTGCAACAGCTGAGGGCGAGGAAGAGACGTCAGGCGATACCCGGTCAGACACTAATGAAGAGAAGGCTGAAGAGGATGCCTCTGAAGAGAAGGATAAAAAAGAGGATGAGAAAGAGTGAGTCACAATAGAGACCTACTATGCAGGCTGCGATATTTCACTTTGATAGCACTTTTATCGATTTTATATTATCCTTACCTGTGCTGGATGACAAAAGTCCACTCCGATTATGGTTGCAGTGATGTGGTGTCCTGTCACAGCCACGTTTAGTTTAGACAGATGTTTCCAATTTGGAGGAGTCCAGGAGGAGAAGACGTTATCTTTGACACCATATTTTAAAATGTGTGTGTCCATCAAGCTTGTGTGTGTGCATGCGGTGGAAAATCACTGGTAGAGTCCTGGCAGTTGTTTCACCTAAAAGTATTTCCTCCCCGTCAACTACCAAACTTCAGCACTCGCTAGTAGAGGTGTAACGGTTTGGTTCGGTGTTTTTAAGAGTTCGGTTCGATTCATTCACTCCAATCAGCATCTCTACGGGCTCCAGCAGCAGCTCCGTTCAACGTCTCTATGGGCTCCAGCAGTAGCTACAGCCAGCTGGTTTCATCCGCTCTAAAAGGCGTTTCATCAGAATTTGTAGAGCACATTTTTTAAACTACAATCAGGCGCGTGCAGCCATCGCGCATCACTCAATACAGCGTCCGTACAGAAACTTGCCTAGGAACTTTTATCTGCTGCACTGAAATCACGCAAATAAAAATTCATTATTTAACGGAGAAAATAAACCGAAACGGTTCAACACTCCCCGTGGACCGTTACATCCCTACTCACTAGTGATGTTCTGTGTCCAGGAGATCTGCTCCAACGGGCTTTTCTCTCTGTTGGCCGTGTCAGAAGATGAACGTGGAATAAACACTCAGGCAGAGCCTGTGTTTCCTAGGTTAGCAAGGTGCTTGTTTTATTACATTAAAAGGGACATATTATGACTTTTTGAACGTCATAATTAGTTCTGTGTTCGATACAAAACATGTTCATGAAACTTTTTACACAAATTTCCTCATAAACCAGTTTCGGCAGCTTTATTCTTTTGATTTTCAGTACCTTCCAGAATGAGTCGTTTCAGGTCTCTGTCACTTTAGGTAAACAAGCTGTTGACCACGCCCACCAATCCCCTGATAGGTTGGGCATTTATTACAGTAAAAATGGGAAAATGCTTCTTCCTCCATTAACAGCATTCTAGTTAAATCAATGCATCTCTTCCAAATGATTAAAGTCACGTAGGTTGTGCCCTGCGTACAGCCACACACGTTTAAATGCACCACACTGATTACTTTATCGTTCATGCCCGGTGAAAATAACGTAATATTCTGATTAGATGTCAGCACATCCGCGGGTCCAGCAGACTGGAGTTAGTACAGGTGTGAAGGGAAACATGGCTAGACTCGGTGTTTGGTCATGTGGGGGGAGGTGGCACATCTCTCCACACAACTTGTCTTCTGCATAGTCCGTCGATTTGATTTCGCGGGGGCAGCATTTTAAGAAGTAAGGCAAACTTCACTCTTCCCAGCCGGCCACTTCCTAAGGGGGAATCCTAAGGCATTCCCAGGCCAGTGGAAAAACAATCCCTCCAGCACTGGGTCTTTGTAAATGTCCTGGTTGTGACATCACAATCAGGGACTTTTTGAAACAACTTTTTAGGCGTGTAATTTCTAAACCAAACACTGACTGTAAACTGCTGGACTTGATATTGGCGTGTTTACAGACGCAGAGACCCACGTGACAGCACTTGGTCACATTTGCTTAATGTGTCCCCTTAATGGGACTAACCGATCACAACAACCCAGGTAGGACTAGGACACTAGAAGCCTTACGTTTAGCTGCAGGTAAAGAGGCTTTAAAGGAGACTTTTTTTTATCTCTTTAGGTAAAAATGTCCTCCTTCTCCCTGACCTCCTCACCCCTTTAGTTCTGAAGATAAACGGCATTTCAATTAATTTAGGATCAAATTCCTCTGATGGTCATTGAGACAGATGTTCTGAAACTTCATTTTGTTTCTCCCATCGGTGACAAATGGACAAAGAATGAAATGCCAGGACTGCGCGGCTGGACAGTGTGCAACACACTGCTATGTTCTCCTACTGAGGTGAGGATGTGGAAAAAGATAAAGGTGGTAACAATCACAGTGAAATATCGCTTGTAAAATACCAACTCACTTCACTGAACCTGTGTTGCTCCTTCTGGCGGCAGGATGAAGGATGGCTACAAGTATGAGAAATCCAAAACCAAGAAGGTGAAACGGACTATTCCTGCGTGGGCTAGCATCACTGCAAGCAAAAAAATTCCTGTTACCAACTATGCAGGCACGCAGAACAAAGTGGATAACATCCTTATAGAGGCTGTAGCGGTGTGTACGAACTGTGACCCCAAAGCCAGTCCCTCATTTACGTTTTATGTGAAGATGTCTGTGTGATTTTCTTTTGTTTGTTTGTTTTTTTAGTCTTCTAATGACCGGTCAGGGATTTCATTCCAGTCTGTCATGAAATTTATGTTGAAAAAATATCCGAGCCTGGAGCTTAACAAGAAGAAGTTCCTCATCAAGAAAGCGATGAAGAAACACCTGGAGAAGGGCACCATCAAACAGGTAATCGGGTTTCATCTGTGCACTCTATTCTACACAGATGCACGGGTCATTTATCGGTGTTTGGTTTGTTTTATTAAGCTATTAAAACGATTAACTTCATATTTTCATCAAGTTTCTGAAAAACTTCTGTGAAGTCTTAAAGGTTTTCACCTGCAGAAACAAGTTTTTTTCTTTGATTTTGTGTCCAGTATTTATTTAATGGTTGGGAGTGAAATTTTAGGAAAACCCCAAAGCAACGTTTTATTGAAACTGATTACATCCGAGGTTTTCTAACTCAAGACGAGGCTCAAGACCGTATGTAAGCTATGTAAAATAAATTCATAGTCATCTTTTTGTGTTTTATTTTAGGAAAGGCCCAACATAGGCTTATTAGTAAACATCTGCGCTACACTCAATAACCTATTGGACTGACTTTTGTAATTTTAGAAGCAGATTAGGTAGATGGTAGATTAAATTGAAACTTAAAGAGGCGGAGTCTTGCTGCTGCAGGGTCCCAAAGGTGTGTTTTCATTGGTCGGTTGCAGACAGGGGTCATTAGTTTTTAAGCGTGTAGACTGTCGCAGAGCCGGTCCGACTGGACGGCCACAGATTTACAAATCACCTTCACTGTTTTTTGTTTACACTGTTATGCTCCCGAAGTGGGATTTGGCTAAGACGTCTGCAAATCTCTGTGTCATCCGGGTTTACAAGGGATACTTTGCAACGTTTTCATATTTTTAAATAATTTTCTTGAGCCAGGATGTGCCAAGATGACTCTTCACAGGGTTGATGAAAGCCTCCTATTGTCTCCTGTGGCCAGAATATTCCACTTGCAACTTCCGACTGGCGGGCTGCTCTGTTGGGACTTTAGAAAACAACAGAGCTGACATACCTGGTGCTGCAGTCAGCTTCCAGCACATTTCCTGCATGTTTAAGGTTGTGAACACTGCTGATTTGTTTAATTTAGTGACGAATCACTCCTGTAGACACTAATGAAGGCAGCTGGACCTCTCTGGCTTCTTGAAGACATTTTGCTTCTCATCGGAGGAGCTTTGTCAGTTCTGACTGGAATATGAAAGGGCCAAGTTTATAAAATGTAGCTGTCTATTGTAGCTTAACGAGCAGAGACTCCCCATGAATACCCCTCCCTATCTCCTGATACGTCGTTGGCCTCTTTTGTGTGGGAATCAGGGGCAGGAGGGTGTGACCTGGACTAAAACTGTAGCTGCATTATAGATCCCTCCTATTTAAGGTAGGTTTTACCTCTCTGGATTACCATGACCTGGATGACTGAGACCCTTCAGCAGCATATCTATGTCCGTGTTGTTTCTATTGTTTATTTTTTACTCCTGGTGCTTAGGTTTCTCCCCAATTGGTTAAAATGAGTTTGATCTGAACGTCTTCTATTCATAACTGCTGAGAGAACCATTAACTAAAGTCGTTACTCTCCTGTTGTCCCGTCTCTTATAGCTGAAGGGGAAAGGCCTGTCAGGAACTTTTGCTATTGGGAAGCAGCCTCCTCAGTCAAAGGTACGTTCCAGGAGAAAATATAAAGTAGGAGAAGGCCAAGGTTACAGGTCAGCCATGCATAAACATGCACACATGCGTACATGCAAAGCAAATTCACTTAGACACAAATGTTGTTGGAGCTTCCATGTTAAAGTTTCTCTGGTCTAAATTAAGCACATACTGAGATGTGTAACTTTGTTGAAAAATACTGTAATAAATTACACTAAAGGAACCAGTTCCCCTCTCAGCTTTCTCAATATAAATATGTTTTTTTGTGATTTTTATGTTTAGAAAAGTGTTCAGAAACAGGAGCCTCTGGGAGACGCTCTTCCTCTCATCATCACTCGGCTCTGTGAGCCCAAAGAGGCTTCCTACGGTCTGATCAAGAAATACCTGGAGAAACACTTCCCCAGCCTCAACATCGAGAACAGGTACCTCCCTGTGACCCATCTAAAGGGAAACCGAGGGTGACTTGGTTTAACCTGTGAAAAACTGCTTTGATCTAAAGGCCTGATGTTCTGAAGACTGCCCTGGTGAAGGCTGTAGAGAAGGGACATCTGGAGCAAGTGACTGGGAAAGGAGCTTGTGGAACATTTCAGGTACCGCTCTAACAACACTCAAGCTGTTTGTCAGATTTAAACAGGACTCACTTTCCTGAGCAGGACGGCAGTCGGCCATCTGCTTTTATTTATTGTGCATTTCACTATTTACGTTTGTGTGCTCTACATGTATCAAATGTTTCTGTCTCAGCTGAAGCGTGCAAGCAAAGAGGCCTCACTGAAGGGCACCATCTTGGAAGATGCCATCACGGTGGCCATCACAGCCATGAACGAGCCCAAAACCTGCAGCGCAACATCTCTTCGAAAATATCTAATAGACTCCAACAAGGACGTGAGGGAGAACCAGCTGGGTAAAACTGTTTTTTGTTTGGGAAAAGTGCATTTTTAAAGGCTTCACTCGTGTTGGTTTGCTTCTTCTCTTTCAGGCAGCAGTAAACAACCTTTTAGAGTAAAGCTTTGGGTGTTTTTAACTTGGTTTTTTAAAGATTTTTAAAATTCTAACAGTGGAGAGCAGGGAGTTGTTGAAAACAAGCCTGAACCATGATACTGTGTCTAATCTGGAGTTAAAGCGTAAAATCTGTTCTCTTTTAAGACTGGGGCAGACTTTGTGGCCTCGTTAGAAGTAAAGTGTTTTACTAATGTGTGTACTAATATACTTTTATTATTGTAATACATAAACACTGAAAACAAACTAAAAGCAGGTTTATTTTCTTTAGTGGCCAATCTGAGGAGGACCCTGACCAAGTGCAAAGTTCTGGGCTGGATTAAGCAGATCACAGGCCATGGCCTAACTGGCACCTACGGGCTCTCGTTCCCGTTTTACCCAAGGTACCCCGACTCCTTTTTGGGCGTCATTTGTTAAAGCAGCAATACTTTTTATTCCGTTTGTCTCTTCGTTTCTGGTTCAGCAAGTATAAAATAAATAAAGTAATGGGCTAGAAAGCTGGCCTGTTGGTTCTGAAGCTTTTATTCTTTTGTCTTTAGTCCCATCATCCTGTACCCCGACAAGTTTAATGAGCTTTCAAAGAAACCCGCCAAACGACGGCAGACGGTGGAAACTTCAGATGAGGAGGAAGAGGAGGAGTCAGAAGAGGAAGAGTCCGAAGATGAAGCTCCTCCTAAGAGGTGTTTCATCGTTAACGATCTCCTGCTTTTATGTTGGTGATTGTACTCGTGCGCTCCTAACTCGGTTAACTTCCATTTACTCAGGAAAACCAAGGTGCTATCACGCAAGGATCGGCGTCCTCCACCAGCCAAAACTTCCAGACGTGCCAGCCAGTCGAGAGCGCGAGGCAGAGCCCGCCCACCTGCAAAGAAGACTCCTCCCAAGAAAGCAGCAGTTCCAGCCAAGAAATCTGGAGGAAGACAGACCACCTCCAAGAAGGAATCGGCAGAAACTCCCGTCAAGAAAGGTGCTGCCTCCAGAAAGCCTAAAAAACCCGCCGTAAAAAAGCTGAACAAAAGGGGAGCCAGAAGACCCGTGTCCAGGGAGTCCACCCCCGAGGAGTCTGATGATGAGGTGGAGACGACGAAGGGTGGGTCCAGACGGTCTAAACCTGAGTCCTCACCAGCTAAGCCAGTGGAAAAGGAGACAACAAGAAGTGGGTCAAAGAGATCTAAACCCCAGGAGTCGCTGCCGGAAGAGCCTGCAGTCAAGAAACCGGCAACCAAAGGTGGCTCCAAGAAATCTAAAGCTGAAGAGCCATCTCCAGAGGAGCCTCCGGTCAAAAAGCAGGCAACCAAAGGTGGGTCCAAGCGTTCTGAGCCGGAGTCGAAACCTGTTGTCAAAAAAGAGATGAAGACCAAAAAACAGTCTACCCGGAAGTCCAAGAGAGGGAAGAACTGAACCCACGGGCTCCTGCTGGCACCTGGCCTGTGCTACATGTGTTTTATATTTTCTCTATTTTTATCCATGCTTTTCTCTTTTTAAAGAGCCGTAGTTTTAGTAAAGTTCATTTTTATTTCCTTTTGCAGAATAACTGTTATTCTAACGTTCTGTTAGCGGTACCTTCAGGGTTCATGATGAATTTTTTTTTTACTGTGATGTGTAGAAGAGCTCAGTGTTGAGAGGGTAATGGAACCCACCGTACTGGAGCCAGAGCCATGCCATGATTTGTGCTGATGATTTACCTGAAGGAAAAAAACACTGTTCGTGTTCCAGTCCTGTTAACAACGGTTTGTGTGTGTGTAAAAGCATAAACAAACATGGATTTTATAGCTTCACAACTGTTAGTACCAAACTGTAAGCAACGTGTGTTGTGAATAGAAACCAGGAGTGTAAAAGCTCAGACATAATGTGCGTGCATGTATTCCTTGTGTTTAGTTTTTTTCCCCAGGTCATTAATAAAACGACTATTTGTAAACTCTGTGTTTTTTATTGTTGTGGCTCCGTGTTGAGCTGGAGGCAGGATGTTCGTGCAGCATCAGCGTTTTTAAGGGAAACCCAAAGATTCAGTTTGGGCATCTGTCAGGTGAACCTTTACCACCAACATTTTAATGTTAGTGGCTGCTGGCCAATCAGAGGAGGACCCTGTGAAGCCCTGGGCTGCATGAAGCAGGTCAGGGGTCATGGCCTAGCTGGCTGAGATGATACTCATATTGTCTCATATTAATTTGACACCTTGTTCTAGTTTAGCAGAAACTAAAAGTTTTTAATGTGGGATTAATATGTAGTTTAAAAAAGGAAATTAAGCTAATGATTGTTAATCATTTGGCCTGTTAGGTTGTGGGAAACGTGTTGAGCTGATGGGAGTGTGTGTTTTCCTGTCTCGTTGCGCAACATGGAGGAATGTGTTGAGTTGGGAAAGAGGGTCCGGGGGGGGGGGGGGTGGAGAGATCAAAGCTTTCATTCCTCAGGCGAAGTCTTCATTCGCCCCGCCCCGTCTCAGGCTGACTGCACACCTGGGCAGGAGCCGCAGGTGAAGGTGACAACCGAGGAAGACCCCGGTGTGTGAGCCTCGCGACTCTGAACCGTGAGTTTCCGTCTTTAAAACGTTCTATTCGTTAAAAACACTTTCAGGGCGTCGTGTTGCGAAAACGGTGTTTTTGTCCGGTAAAAAAACAAGCCCGAAAGGGGCCGCTGGAAGTTTCTCAAACGTATGTTTCTTCAGGACGTTTTGTTTCGGACCTGGATGCTGGAATAAACGATTATGGGTGAAGCTCAAGGTAAAGAGGACGGGACAGTGACCCGGTCAGCAGAGGTACAGTAAACTTGTCACAGGCAGATGCGGTCCCAGAAACATTGTATGGGGGGGGCCAGTAAATGTTTAAGGGTGACACCATCTCTGTGGGAGTGGTTAGCCTGGTGCTATTTTCGTTTAAAAGCATCAAACACATTTACCTCAAATTTGAGAGACAGACATTTCAGAAAATATGTTTTAAACATTTATTTCAATTGTTGATTCAGAATGTATAACTTTAGCAATTTTTAACTAACGCTGCTGTCTCCACAAAAAATAGTATTTATTGATGTTTACATTGATTTTTTATTAAAGAAGATGAATGTTGTTTATGTGAACATGAATATGATTTATTAACGGGGTACATGTCGCAGATGGGCCACTGGAGGATTCTGAGAATCTGAGGACGAAACTAAAAACTCAGATTAAAGCTGCAATAGCAAATTTGGAAAATTAATTAGCTTAAAACATTTTTTAAGGCCTCTTAATGTTCTGACATAGTATAGCTATAAAAATATTGTGGAGATAAATAAACATAAAGTGGACCTCTTTCATTTGTCTAAAAATCTGCCTATAACACGTCTTGACCAAACCGCTGTACTTCACTGGGTCCTCCATTCATCACTCGCTCACGTACTCGGCAGCAGAACACCAATGGTGTGAGAGGTCCTCCGCTCAATAATATCGGAGGAAACGGCCAGCTGCTACCACTTCAGCTTTAGGACAAACTACCAGCGTCCTAAAAAGAAAATCACCATTTGAAGTCACGGACAACAAGAGGTTTGGACCTCGAAAATGGCGACTGGTGTTTAGAGCTATCTTGTTTCCACTAACATCACTAGTTTCCGGTTCCAACAGAAGCGTCTCTGGGAAGATACCCAAGGTTTTGCGTTCAAAACCTAGCTTGTTTTGTTGGTTTGCTATAGCAGCTTTAAAGTGAAACATTTTCTCCTTTTCCGTAAATATTTATTAGAGATTTTTGAAAAACCAATATTTTGTTTTTAAATGAAATACGGTTAAGAGTTGACTCTGTGTATTTTGTCAAGGAGATGTTGCTATTTGTAAATTATCTAAAATAATCAAATAGAACTAAAAATCACTTAATATTCATTTCTCCATGAAAAAACGAAAAGTGGCTTAAACCTGAATTTTTATTAAATCTATATTTAAAAACATCAGTTAGTATTTCATCATTTCTAGCCAAAGAGCCACGCGTGGCCCCAGAGCTAAAAAAAATAATAATAATTTATCTATGTGTTGACCAGCAGTTTAATGGGTGTATGTAATATAAAGTAGTGGGTGGATTTATGTGTCTGTAATGTGTTTGTTGGTCCATTGAACCTCTGCACCATTGTGGGTGAAGTACGTAGGCTCGTTCCCTGTGGATGACTGCTGTTTGGATGAGCAGATAAAGCAGCTGCATGCTCAGCTGAGCGCCCTGAAGGTGAGCCTGTAGTTCAGACTGAGCCACGATGCCGGTTGTTTAAAGGATGTCTGACGCTGTTGTGTGATGTCTCTGCATGTCAGGCATGCAGACAGAGAAGGCCGGTGGCTCTAAAGTTCTCCTTAAAAGGTGTGAAAATGTATGACGAGGATGAAGTGGTAAGTGTGCTTGATGTTTTTAGACAGTTTTTCTGTAAAACTGGATAATTTTGTCATTTTTTCCGACCTAATGTGACACGTATTCTTTCTGCAGACACTGCTGATGGCCCACGCTCTGCGAAGAGTCTCTCTGTCTACCGCCTATCCCATCAATGCCCAGTTTGCTTTTGTCTCCCATAATCCAGGAAGCACAGATGCCCAACTTTACTGCCACGTTTTTAAAGCGATGCACGCCAGAGCAGTAAGAAATCTTCAAATTTATGTTCTTTGATGTTTTATCATTTAAAACTAGGTCTTGATTGGCAAGAGGATGAGCTGTTCATGGACTCTTTAGTAACTGAAATCTTTTATTTGGCAAGAAAAAGATAAGAATCTTAAACATGTATTGTCCAGCAGTAAACTGCTGCAGAGTGTTCTTCAAACCCAGAACTGGGTGTTTATCATCAGTCCTGAAGGACATCTGCAGCTGACAATGGGCTCCAGAAACACCTAGACTTGGGATGATTGTTTGCATCATCATGAAGTCTGAACAAATCTGGATCTAGCAGGACAGAAATCATTCTGGAGTAATGTGTATTAAAATATCGAACATTATTAAAATGATCCCAGTGTCTTCGGGATGGTGGAATATTTCCAAATAACAATTCCCCTAATCTGATCCGATATAAAAGCTTGTTTCCTGCTGCATTCTTTCAGCAGTGAAACGTCCAAATTTCCAAATTCATTTTATTCATTGATTTTTGATGCTGTATACTTTCAAAACTAAAACCCCAAACATTTATTGTACTTATGAAACTCTAGTTTTATTCAACCTGATTGTTTCAATGAACAAGAATCTTTTCGGTTGGGGCAGGGTTTACGTTGTGTGGGACTCAGGGGGTAATGAAGGGCGATAAACGCTTCACAGCCAGCTGCCCATCGTGCTCGTCGCTCGTGAGGGTATCACACGGTTGAAGCAGTGCTTCGGCTTCGGCCCAGATTGCGTTTTAGTTCATTTGGGATTTGTGTCTTGAGTTGAGGTATTATTTCAGCCTTTCCAATGTTAATCAGCTGCTCCCGATTGTAAACCAGCTTGTTGCCATGGTTATGCATCATAACAAATGCTCAAAAAGTGAAAAAATAGCACTAAAAATCCTCTAAGCTTCACAGCACCATAAACAGAAAAGTAAAATGTCCAAAAAACCACAGTTTTTCTTGAGAAACTAGAAGAAAAAATGTCCAAAAAAAGGCAAAACTTACATATAGTCAACAGAGCTACTCCAACATGCAGCCACCCAGAGCAGCGCAGTTCTGGAACGACCCTGCTGTAACTTGTGCTAACAACGAGCTAATTAAACCATAAATTAATAACATCCACACTGTTGGACAAAATATTTCTTACAAGTCCAGTAGCAACAAAGACAGGTCACCATCAGTCTGTGATTTTGTAGCCTCCTTCAGCTTCCTCAAACATGTCAATGTTCACTCTGGTTTTATCTCTGTTTTGCTTCCAAAGACATTACTCTTACTTTTACTTCCGGGCTCTGCTACGGTGCAAACAGAAAATGCAAACTTCGTCTTTTTCTTCTTGTGCTTTTTATTGATGATATGCAAACTGAAAATGCTAATCGCTAGCATTACAGCTAACAATAATAATGCAGGTAAAGAGCTTCCTCTATAAGCCACCTCCCTGCTTCGTTTGATCTGCAGAGTGCAGAATGATGTCAAATATAAAACTTGTCGACTTTCTAGCCCAACAATCTCTGAGGTCATTGTTAATGATCTAGCTTAAAGAGCAACTCACTCCCAAATCAACCTTTTTTTTTGTGCTGATAAACTAAAAAAAGCTGGGTGGACACTGTGCGACTTTTTCACTCGTAGCACTCTGCTTCAGCTCAAACTGTACGACTTCCTCGCAGGGCAGATCCCACGAGTCGTGCTCACACTGTATGACCCAGTTCTTGGATTTGACCTGACTGCTCACACTGTACGTCTAGTAGCAACACGTCGGACCTAAAAATATGCTAAAAATAGCAGTTTTTACACAACACGTCAGACTTTTTTGTGTTGTTTTGCCTGTTGTACTTCGGGAGTGCTGCAGGAGGACACACAGGGATTTATGGGGGTTGGATGAGGAAAACGAAATAAAGAAACTAAATCTGTGTTTTGTGACCAATTTAATTTGACATGAACACGACAAACACACTTTCTTGCCTATCCTTGTCACTGTGTGTAAAAAAAAAACGTTTAGAAATAAAAACGAACAACACGTGTTATTAGGGAAATAGCGGGTGAGCAGTGTTGATGCAGGATTGCGCATGCATCGTGAGCGGTTCTGGTACTTTTTGGGTTCCAGCCGCTCGCTGCGCCGCTTCAACCCTCACGAGGAACGAGCAAAATATCAAACACTCCAGAAGTCCGTGCGAGCTCACAATTGCTGATCGGTAGCTGGTCACGTGGTGTTAATCGCCTCTCGTAACCCCCTGTACACTACACCACGCTCAGCGCAAAACTCGCCCCGATCTTGTGGATTCTCGCACGAGTGGAAAATCGGCTCAAAAAGGTGAAAAAGTCGCACAGTGTCCGCCCGGCTTTAGTAGGGTTGAGTTTTAGCTCATTTGGGATTTGTGGCTTCAGTTGAGGTTTTATTTCAGCTTTTCCAGTGTTAATCAGCTGCTCCCGATTGTAAACAGCTTGTTTCCATGGTTACACATCATAACAAATGCTCAAAAAGTGACAAAATGGCACTAAAAATCCTCTAAGCTTCTCAGCACCAGAAACAGAAAAGTAAAATGTCCAACAAAACACAGTTTTTCTTGACAAACTAGAAGAAAAAATGTCCAAAAAAGGCAAAACTTACATATAGTCTACAGAGCTACTCCAACATGCAGCCACCCAGAGCAGCGCAGTTCTGGAACAACCCTGCTGTAAATTGTGCTAACAGCGAGCTAATTAAACCATAAAGTAATAACATCCACACTGTTGGACAAAAAGTAATATTTCTTACAAGTCCAGTAGCAACAGACAGGTCACCATCAGTCTGTGATTTTGTAGCCTCCTTCAGCTTCCTCAAACTACTGTAAGAACATGTCAATGTTCACTCTGGTTTTCTCTCCGCTTCGCTTCCAAAGACATTACTCTCATATGTACCCGAGCTGTTCACACAGCATCAACATAGATCCACGGGCATTTCTGTGTCAGCACTGAGCACACATTGGTTCTTTTGAGGTTTGCACTTATTTCTTAGCTTCTGATAAAAAAATAGACGGTGAAAATCTAGGATTTTGTGCACAGACCATTTCGCATACATGTGTCTCCCGTGTGGGTGGGGCTGGGGGGTGTAGCCGTGATCCTGGGATTTGAGCCTTGGTGCAGCGTCACGCCTGAGCCTATGTGGGGAAAACGCTGCTGCTGTTGTAGCTTCCTGAATAATTACAGAGCGTCTCTTTCAACAGAAGCTAACCGCTAGCATTAGCATCTCAAACACACGGCTGAAGCCGTCAAGACTCCATCATTTTATTCCTACTAGAGACCACTGCAAGTCAAAAGAGTAATCCACACCTTTAATGTGTGCTCAAGACCCCGGGATACCTAAACTCCTCCCCTTGGGGCAGGACCTCGTCCCCCCACCCAGAGAAGGCATTCCACACTTCTCCGACTCGAGACTATATTCTTGGTATCGGAGTAGCTGATTCTCATTCTGGCTGCCTTACACTCGGTTGCAAACCACTCCAGGAAATCACGGTCTGATGAAGCCAACATGACCACGTCAGACAGCCACTCATTGGCTACACCTAGAAATTTTCAGCTCTCACCAGGAACGAGCCTGACTTACTACTGGCAATGTGGCCCCAGCTCTGGCACTGATCGTTCAGGGACCCAACAGCCCGAATCAACGGGCCCCATCTCCTAGAGCACCCCCCACAGGGCTCTCAGAGGGACATGTGCACCGTTTTGTTATCACACTTACTAGTGATCCTCCTATGCTAAATGACAGATGGGGCATGACCTTTCTAAATGAAAGCACTATAGACGTTTACAATCATTCACAGAAGTGTCTTCCTGTCGGAGTGTGCTGCCTCCACACATCAGATGTTTCTGCAGAGGGACATTTTGGGATGGACTGATTCGTTGCACCTTTTCCTGTTTCAGGCCCAGTTCCTGAACCTGTTGCTGTGCCGCTGTTTCCAGCTGTCCTACTTACAGAAGCACCCAGAAGAAGCAGATGAAGAATCTGTTGGCTCAGCGCCTCAACGTAACCCCTCACTGCTCAACCATGGCTTCCCTCTCAGCGTCAGTGCCTTGGTTTCCTTCAGAAGAGCCCCTTTTCGAGGGTTGTTGTTTGGCTCAAAGGTATTTCTAAACGTGTGACACTTGTTTTACTAGCTTCTAATAAATTTCTGGCTTGGGTTTTGATTTATTTGGTAATTAAAAGACTTATTAAGCATTTAGTCCTTAAATAATTTGCTAAAAACGTTTCCCAGAAATCTACGAAGAAAGTTGATGACCTTCACAACAACCAAGAGGAAGTCTTTTCAGCCTTTTCGCCCTCGCTGATGCGCAAGAAAGTCATCCGCACCAAAGGGCTGCGCTCTGGCGCTTACCGCTCCTTCACCTTCACCCCGCTCAAACAGCAACGCCTTCAGGAGCGTCTGAGTGAGTCACAAGGTGGGCCGAGAGTTTCCAGAGTGCTGTCAAGATTCAAAAAGCTGATTAGGTAAAGCAAACCCTCCTCAGTTTCATGTCTAGGGTCATCAGTCACCATCGTGGTGGGGGGTGAACGAAGCCATCTCACATGGGTTGTGATGAATGCTCTTAAGGGTCTTGTTCCCTTATTTAGTCCAGTTTGTTGTATTACCGTATTTTCCGGACTATAAGCCGCTACTTTTTTCCCCACGCTTTGAACCATGCGGCTTAAAATGAGGTGCAGCTTTAGTCAACCAGAAAGGACGGATGCTAGAAAGTCTAATGAAGGAATGGTTAAAGGAGTGCTACGGAAAGCACCCAGGAGGATTTTTTTTCACAGTAAAACGGCGCTGCTTGTTTTCCTAGCTTCACCCCGGGAATGACAGCAACTGATGTATGGTAGGGTTATCACTGGTTTTGGTTCTTGTCTTTCTGGGTTTCTGGTTCTTTGCTTAGGTTGTTCTTTTCTTTCTGTTTTTGTTTGCCGTTTTCCTTTGTTTATTGCCCATGTCAGAGGCATAACAGAAAAAATAAGAGCAACAATGAAAAAACACAACATAAACACACCAACAAAACCATACACAAAAGTTAGATACAGACTAGTACACCCAAAAGACAAAATATCAGCTGGACTTAAATGTGGAGTCATTTATGAAATCCCATGCAAACTCTGCAATAAAACATACATAGGAGAAACCGGACGCCAACTCAACACACGAACAATAGAACATAGAAAGGAGTGCGAGAAAGAGGCAAATCGAAAACACACAAGAGCAGCAAAACAAGAAGCAGAAAGCACAAAGAAGTCAGCCGTAACAGATCACTGCATAAGAGAAAACCATGTAATGGACTGGGACAACACAAGGATCATAAACATTGAACAACAGAAATACAAAAGATGGATTAAAGAAGCAATCGAGATAAGGAGACGTGGATGTGGGACCATGAACAGGGACGACCCAGTGTACACGTTAGACCGCGCATGGGACTGCATCGTCGGAGAGGGGAGAGCGGGCAGTAGAGGGCGACAACGTCCTCTGCTGCCCGCAGATAAACGGAGAAGGAAGTGACGCCACCGTCAGCGACAGCCTGAGGAAGCCTGCAGCCGCCGGTGAAACGTAGCAACAAAACAGGTAAACAAAACTGTTTCTGTGTTTTAAAAAGCATGGAATTAGAACCACGACACAGCAAGAAAACACCTAAGATCTTCTGAGGCTGTTAAACTCCCGGCACTGAAGAAGATGATGACTTCAGTGGTTTCAGTGAGCAGGAGGACGATGAATAAACTAATCAATAACTTTTCTGTTTTGTTTGATACTGATCAGTTCAGTTACGTTCAGTTAAACCACGTTTTCGATTCAGTAGATATCTGTGGCTTTTAGCCCGGTGCGGCTTATATTGAGATGCGCTCTATAGTCCGGAAATTACGGTATTGAGTATGGATGATTAACTGGAAACGTGTTGTCCTTGGAAAAATCTCTGGTGCTCCGGTTTCAGGTGGAAGTGTGTCTAAGGAGGGTGGATATGATATGCAAATGCCTCTCATTGGCTAACAGCTACACGACTCTTCCGCTGCCTTCATTCACTCGTCTTATAGTTACAAGGAATGCGACATTGATCCATTACTTTCTTTTTTAACACGGTGCAGCGATAAAATGGTTGTTTACCTTGAAACTCGCATGTTTTGGCTAGCGACTAGCCATCCTCAGAGCTCGCTGGTGTTTGTGGCGCTGCTTCCGGCATGCTCTGTTTGCAACATGGATGTTTCATCTCTACAAATAACACAAGCCTGAACATTTTCCACCATGTTGTGGAGTTGCTAATGCTAAAGCTAATGGTTTGCTTCTACTAGCCAAGGTGCGCTCTCATCTCTCCTGGCCACCAGATCAATAGTCTTCTGCCGTCTCAAGCCAAAGTGGGCGTGGCCATGCATGCTAATTTTCCCTGTGACGTAGCAAAGAGGTTTTTTTTGACCCAACTGTTTCCCCGCCAACATATTTCTGAGGCTAATGCAGGAAATACAGGTTTGCATTCAACATGCGCACAGCTCAGGGTAACCGAATGTGTTAAAAAAACACAGAAAAAGCGATTCACGTTTTTTGGTGAACCAGACCTTTAAAGCTTCACACCGTTTGGTTTTCTTTCACAGAAGTTTATGTGAAGCTTGTACACTGGGTTGGGATTACATTCACTGTCTTCAAACACAAATCCGACTTGTTTATTTTTGTTGCTCCAAATTCATGAACATTCACTCTTTGTGAAGCAGAAAACTCTCAAGACAACGTCCCAGTGAAGGGAACCCGGACTCCGAGCCTCGCCGAGACAGAGGAAGCCCTAGCCCAAGCGGTGTGGTGTTGGGCTGGGATTGCAGCGTCAGTGTGTTACACACCTGAATGTTCTTTTCCTCCACAGTTTTCATCATCTTGTTCTTTTTCTCTCTCACTGGTGTTACAGCGACAACGGCTGCTCCCTCCTTGCTGACGATGTTCTGGGATCGTACCTTCTGTGTCCACATCCCAAAAAACCCAAATGTGGTTCTCTGATCATTCGCTTCGCCTCTGGCCTGGCTACCCACTTGATCCTGAATACTCGCAAAGGAACGCTCATGCTGGAGGTAATGACGGTTTCTAAATAAACGTGCCCAAAAATTTACCAAAAATACCTCACAATAACCGTTTACTGTCAGCTATTGTTTTGATATTTAAAATTGGAGCTTTTCGTGCCTCTTTTGTTGTAGAAGTCCAAGACAGAATTCACCTCCGTTGCTGAGCTGATCGAACACTACTCCCAGTCCCAGGATGAGCTGCCGTGCCCTCTGAGCTGCGCCCGGGTGAACCACTGCTATGAGTGGGAGGAAAATACCAACATCCAGCATGCTCCCAAAATGCACACGAGCTCTTACAGAAGCAAATCTAAAAGTAGCCGCAGAAGGGAATGGGTGTAAAGACGCAAAAACCGCACTCATTTCTGCACATTCATCGTATCGTACATTAAAATCAGGATGTCTACGGTGACGATAATGAACTGCAACCTTCCATGCACTTATCACTGTTTGCACGTGATTAACTGAGGGCACTTATCTGTGACTGAACAAACACTGCTTGTGTGTTTTCCAAAGAATAATTTTAAAAGTATTTTTTTACCTGCCTTTAGGCCAAAGGTTTGTTCTTAGATGTGCAACCAGGGGCGGATTTAGGACTGAAGAAGATCCGGGGCTTAACACACACGCGCGCGCACACACGCGCGCGCGCACACACGTGACACGCACTAGTCAACATCATATATATATATATATCTTGTACCACATAATGTTTAATCTGAAGCTACATATTCAGCATATTCAGGGCAGAGTATTGTTCCTGTTAGTGTTTAGTGTGAGATGATAGTGAATATTCCCTTTCTTTCTCCAACAACTTTACCTGATAGTAAGCTAACTTTAGGCAAACCAGCAGCACAACAAATATTTTCAAATAAGACTCACAAACCTGAGTCAACACCAGTCTCATCAGAGCTGGGGTTCTGTCGTTGTACTTTTGGTCTAAAAAAACGTCCTTATATCCATCTTCACTCGTTTCAGACAGACTGCAGAAGCCAGCTGCTGAAGGGCTTCTCTTCAGTCTCAGGTAAACTGTATACTGACTAAGTAGCCTAGTGGTAGAGTGTCTGCCCTGAGATCGGGAGATCAGGGGTTCGACTCCTGGTCGGGTCATACCAAAGATTTTGAGAAAAATGGGACCCAATGCCTCCCTGCTTTACACTCAGCATTGGATTGGGGTTGGATTGGGGGGTTAAACCACCAAATAGTTCCCGAGCGCGGCGTGTCTGCAACTCAGGGGATGGGTCAAAATCGGAGAATAAATTTCACCACACACCTGTGTGTGTGACGACTAAATGGGACTTTACAAACTACTGCCAGCTGCGCCCTCTCTGTGTGACTTTGGTACTGCATGTTACTTCCGCGATTTAGATCCGGGGCTTATCATGAAAGATCCGGGGCTTCAGCCCAAGTAGCCGGGCCTAACGCCGCCCCTGTGTGCAACCACTTCAACATCTGTGGGGTGGAAAAGATGGTGAAGCCCAAGCTTTTCTTTTTTAACTTTACCTAAATGTTCATTATTTAAGCAGCTTTTACGCCTCTGCTGGATTTTAATCCTGTTTATAGATGACTTGTACAAAAATGTCTGTTTTCTGTTTTGCTTTGTTATTTTTCTGATAGTTTGTCAAAAGTTTACTGTTAGAAGTTCAGACATTCTGTCAGCAGACGAGTCTTTAAGGTGGTGGGAGATGGTTGTCTGCTCTTGTGGTGTCTCGTCGCCATCTTTCTGATTCCGTTCTCTGGTTTACAATAAATCAGTCAGTTCCACCAAGCAAAGCGTGCACGCGTTCACATTCATGCTCAGTTTTCAGGTCTAATTCTGGTTCTGATTCAGTGTCAGAGGACTCCAAAGCACTTTCCACTACAGTAAATCATTCAACCATTCACACCCTGGTGGTGATGAGCTACGTTGTAGCCACAGCTGACCGATGTTCCAGGCACAGGCGCCTCCGGTCCCTCCGACCACCACCGAAGCACCAGGTGGGTTAAATGTCTCTCAAGGACAGGTTGGTATGTTTTTCTTCTTGTATTTATTTTTATGTATGTGTTTATATTTTTAGTATCATATAAATGGGCAGCAGTAGCTCAGCAGGTTGAGCGGGTTGTCTTGTAATCGGAAGGTTGTGGGTTCTATTCTGGCTCCCGCCAGACAATGTTGCTGTTGTGTCCTTGGAGAAGACAATAATCCGCCTTGGCGTCGGTGCTCGGTAGCCGCGCCCACATCGTCACCAGCGTGTGAATGGGTGAATGACTGATTATGTTGTGAAGCGCCTTGGGCTGTAGAACCCTAAGAAGGCACTAAAATACAGAGCATTTACATTTTTGTTTATTTGCGTATTGTCTGTGAAGGTTCTCAGTCATCCAGGTCATTGTAGTCTAAGGAGCTTTGAAAGAAAAGCGTCTGGACTTCTTTGAGTTGCTTGAAGACGTTTCACCTCTCATCCGAGAGGCTTCTTCAGTTCTAAGGTCAAATGGTGGAGAGTCCCAGATTCAAACCCAGTGGGAGTTTTGCCCCGAAGAAGACCCCCTGATGATCTTCTACATAAACACATGAGCCAAGGTGTGAGGTTGGGTGTGGGTCCTATTCAGAACAGAGGCGGTGGTTTACGACACCAACTGTCTGCCATCTATAATCCAGTTTTGAGATCCCTTCCCAGATGCCTCAACGCCCACGCATATCCTGGGCCATCTGACCTCAAGAATTCACATGATAGGGTGGGGCCAGGCTTGAGCTCACCCGAAACTCTGGCTGAATAGGACCCACACCCACCCTCACACCTTGGCTCATGTGTTTATGTAAAAGATCATCGGGGTCTTTTGTTCTCTCTTCGGGGGGGACGACTCCCACTGGGTTTGAATCTGGGACTCTCCACCATTTGACCCTAGAACTGAAGAAGCCTCTCAGATGAGAGGTGAAACATCTTCAAGCAACTCAAAGAAGTCCAGACGCTTTTCTTTCAAAGCTCCTTAGACTATTTGTGTATTATTTATTCACTCATGTATTTTTTGTTTAGACGGGTTGAGACGCACTGGCTTGTGATTATTTCACTCTACAGTTCTCACATAGTTTCCTTCTATCCCTGCTTTCCAAAGGCTGACCTGTTTTGAAACTCAATCATATAAAGAATAAACTGGTGCAATTACAAAGTGTCTAATTGCAAAAACCTTAAGAGGTTCATGCAGATGCTACTTCCCAATCGTTACGATGCCTTGAATGTAAAGTTTTGTAGATATTCTGAATTCTCACCACGTGTAAAAAGTCATATAATTTCTGTTTTGCCCGACTGAAGATAAAGTCTGCAACAGGTAATAACAGTTCCTACCCCTTTCACCCACTTAAAGAGCTGTAGCTTTAAGGTTGCTAGGCAACCTCACAATGCCACAAAGAGAGAAGTCACAGGGAAGCGGAGACAGAAGACCTGAGATCAGGCTGGCGTTTCTGCCTTTGTGATGATTGTTTAATAAGAAGTCTCATTGCTCCAGCTCAGTGTCTCTGTAAAACCTCTAAATGACTTTTAGTTGTCTCTTCTAAAAGGACTTTTCTGTTTGCATGACTGCTGAGTTATGGGGTCGGAGTCGGTGAAGGTGGTGGTCAGGTGCAGGCCCCTGAACGACAGGGAAAAGGCCCTCAGCTCCAAGATGGTGCTGTCCATGGATCTCCAACACTGTCAGTGTTTTATAGAAAAGCCTGGGGCAGTAGACGAGCCGCCCAAGCCGTTCACTTTTGATGGGACCTATCACATCGAGCAAACCACTGAGCAGCTGTACAACGAGATTGCGTACCCTTTGGTTGAGGTGAGTCGTAGCGTTTCTATACTGGTCACTTGACACCCTCGGTCTCAGACTTCTCAAGATTTACTTCTCCTTCCTCTGTTGATCCTCAAACAAAGCTGCATTCTTACAGGGAGTCACTGAAGGGTACAACGGCACTATTTTTGCCTATGGGCAAACTGGAAGTGGCAAATCTTTCACCATGCAAGGGGTGTCTGACCCTGCAGCTCAAAGAGGGGTCATACCGCGGGCTTTTGAACACATCTTTGAGAGCATCCAGGTATGTGAACTGTTCTCAGGCAGATCTGTAGACTGCTAGTAGGTAACTGTGCTGTCTTTCTGTGCACAACCCAGTGTGCTGAAAACACTAAATTCCTTGTGAGGGCCTCTTACTTGGAGATTTACAACGAAGAAGTAAGGGACCTCTTGGGAAGTGATACGAAGCAGAGACTGGAGGTTAGTCGAGAAGAAGTTGGAAGTGGATGAGTTGCTGCTATTGTTCATGCATAATGAAACTCAGATACTGCATGTTTTGTGCACGTTACCACGGTGACGTAAAACCAGAGCTGTTTAATGATTCCTTAAAGGTGTTCAGAGGAAAACATTTGATGTATTAGTGGTTTTTGTGTGTTCGTGCAGCTGAAGGAGCACCCAGAGCGCGGGGTGTACGTGCGGGACCTCTCCATGCACACGGTTCACAGTGTGGGGGGGTGTGAGCGGATCGTAGAGCAAGGCTGGAGGAACCGGGCGGTGGGATACACTCTGATGAACAAGGATTCCTCCCGCTCCCACTCCATCTTCACCGTCCACCTGGAGATCTGCCACACCGGTGAGAACCGACAATAACACAAAAGCTTCCACTCATTGATAAGATTTGAAAATGTGTGATAATGCATAGATAGCTTTTATTCGAGTTATTTTTTATTTGAAAGTAACTTTTTTTTTGCTTTGTGTTGAATAAAACCACGACTGATTTACCTCCATTCTATTGAAGTCAGTAGAAAACCTTTATAAATATTTCACACTCGTCTTCTTCTGCTCCTAGATGCAGCTGGCCAGGACCACCTCAGAGCAGGAAAACTAAACCTGGTGGACCTTGCAGGAAGTGAGCGCCAGTCTAAAACCGGCGCCACTGGTGAACGACTCCGTGAAGCCACCAAGATCAATCTCTCCCTCTCGGCTCTGGGCAACGTCATCTCTGCCCTGGTGGACGGCCGCTCCAAATACGTCCCCTACCGGGATTCTAAGCTGACCAGGCTGCTGCAGGACTCTCTGGGAGGAAGCACCCGCACCTTGATGATTGCCTGCATCTCACCTGCAGACAGTAACTATGAGGAGAGCTTGAGCACGCTGCGTTATGCAAACCGGGCCAAGAGCATCCAGAACAAACCAAGGATCAACGAAGACCCCAAAGATGCACAAATCAGAGAGTACAGGGAGGAGATCAAGAAACTGCGGGCCCTCATCTCTGTTCAGTTGGGCTCCTGTGACCTTTCGTGTTAGTCGTGACATCTAAGCGCAGATCCTGAGAGGAATTTAATTAGCATTTGATGATTTTGTGTTTTTTCTTAACTTATCATGCAGCTCAGCTGGCTGATCGGTCCTCAGCTGTTCCTGCAAAGCTACAGTCCAGCTCTCCTGAAACGAAGACAGAGAAATTTACAGAGGCAAACCTTTCCCAAGCTAATATCACGTGGCGTCTACGTGGGTTTTTATAAGAACTAGGTGATTTGTGGTTCCACTTTCTCTCCACAGGAGTACGAAGAGAAGCTGGCAAAGCTGCAGGCTGAGTACAACGCAGAGCAGGAGTCCAAAGTGAAGCTGCAGAAGGTTATTTCAGCTCTGCAATCCTCATATGAATCAGCCCTGTTGGATCTAGAGAAGAACCAAGCCAGCAGGGGGAGCTCTGTCCCTCAGAATGGTAAAATCAAGAGGCATTCATCTGCTCAGGTAAGGAGCGTCGTCGCTCCTGATGTCTACGTTATTTTGATGTTTTTGTCCTAGCGCCACTGAGCCTCAGCTGTATGGATAAAGATGCTGAGAAAGAAGGCTCCACTGACCCTGATCCCCTCTGCACAAGTGGAGCTGCTTCCCAGACCGAGGTTCGATCCCAACACGATCAAAGCAGTTTATGGTTCTGAATTGAGTGAAAACACCTGTGGATCTGGCTTATTGGAGGATGTGCTGTTGTGTTGCTGAGCCAGCCTGCAGACCCTTCTGCTGCAGTGGTCCAAAAAGATCCAGAGGACGTGAATCTCACTCAGTCAGGCCAACCCCTTGACCAGAAACACGCCCTGGAAAGGTTTGTGTGCTTCCACAATGTTCGCATATGTGAAGATGGAGATCTAGCCTTATTCTACCATCTTCACTCCCAGACTGCAACAGCTGGAACAGAAGATAATAGGCGGGGAGCAGGCCCGGAACGCAGCGTTCCAGCAGAAACACCGCCAAAGGCAGAACCTCGCTGATCAAAGAAAAGCTCAGCTCATCCACGCGCTGTCGGAAGACAGCGAGGAGAGCGAACACGTCATGTTAAAGGTCTACAACTCAATCCAGGAAGAGGTTTATGTGAAAAACCAGATGCTGGTTAAAGTCCAGGGAAAGGTGCGTGACAGTACCTGGTGGATAAACACATCTATAAATCATCTTCTGCTTCATTTATCTAAATTTATCACAAACAACAACAAAAAGTGAGACAGCACATTTTACATAAAGATTATTTACACTTCAGGCTAGAAAGAAGATTGTTGATTATTTACACTCAAAGTGTCCTGGGGTTTTGCACTTTTTGTTTGTTCTGACACCAAATCCTAAACGAGGGTGTGTGAGTGTTCTCATCTAAGATCACTTGTAACTCTCAGCTGAAAGCAGCCAAACTGGAGATCCGGGACCTGCAGGCGGAGTTTGAGGATGAGAGGAAGGACTATCTGTCAACCATCCGCCGGCTTGAGAGAGAGGGCCAGCTGCTGAACAGCCTGTTGGAGCGGATGGTGCCTCTTGTACGCCGGGACTGCAACTACAGCAACCTGGACCGCTTGAAGAAAGAAGCCTTTTGGGACGAGGACGGCGCTGCCTGGAAGCTCCCTGATGTGACGGTGCAGAAAACAACATTACCTTCAGGTAACGGAAACAGATATTTGTTAAATATAGGGCAGTAGTTCCGGAAGAAACTCAATACAAATGTCCAAACCCCTTTCCTCAAGCTCCTGCCCTAATCCACACCC
Organism: Nothobranchius furzeri; assembly: GCF_043380555.1. Lineage (NCBI taxonomy): Eukaryota > Metazoa > Chordata > Actinopteri > Cyprinodontiformes > Nothobranchiidae > Nothobranchius > Nothobranchius furzeri. Next base: position 76,889,486 of record NC_091743.1, read on the forward strand.
TACAAGAGTGCTGGATGCAACAGATACAGATGTTTTTGACCTACTGTTGGTACGTTTTCTGCCATAACTCCTAAAGTAACACACCTACAGTGTAGTATGCTAGCTAACGTAGCTAGCCTGGCTCTGGCTTTGCTTCCTGTTTGGCTGCTCCAAGCCGAGAATGCGTAATTTCAGCACATAGAAGTTTACCCATTGGGGGAGGGGGGGGAGGGGGGGGTGTCAGGTCAGAGGGCAGTTTGATGGATGGATCAGGAACCAGTCGTTAGGAATGGGACATTCACAATGATTAGATGAAGGTTTTCCGGCATTGTACGTTTCAGAGGCGAAATAAAATGATCCCTTTTTGGATAAAACATTTAAATTATTAGTTACATAGGTGAAGAGAATTTCATGTAATATAGCAAAAAATGCTCCAAAAACACCCCCTACCCCACCTTAAAATGGCAATATTGTTTATTTTTGGAAGAATATCTTTTCACTCTTTTATTTCTTGCAGCTGTTTCTTTAAAATCTGCAGTTCGCCGAGATTCTGGTCCAGATGCTGCAGAGCAATATACGGTATCAATGTTTCAGAGAGTGTTTGAGTTAGAACACACATGGATTTGATTTAACCTTGACAGACATTTTATTTTTGCATCTTGTTGCAGGTGGAAGAGGACCGGTTCAAGGAAATGCTTAGCCGAAGTGACAGTGAGAGCATCGCTAGCAGCTACTTCAAGTCTAAGAGAGCCAGTCAGCTGCTGGGAAGCGATGTTGCTAAAGGACGTGGTTAGATTCATGACTCAGATTCATCCTCTTTTAGTCAGTAAACCTGCCGGTTATGACCTTTTCTAGTCTTTAAAGGAGCAATATGTGAGAATTTTATTGTGAAATAATCACAAAACAGTTTAATGACTCAATCATGATGGATGGAAGGTAACATTAAACATATTTCATTTTCAGCCGGCTGGGGGGTTGTTAGTTTTTCCATTTTAAAAAAGATGAGGAAGGCACCCTGTGAGCGCTTGAGGCTGCTGAGTCTGCGCCGAGCTAATGCTGCAGTGCAAAAAGCTCCAGAGTTGTTTACAGAACCAAAGCGAGTAAACAAGAGCGACTCAAAAGTATTTCTTGTACCTCTAAGAGGCCACAGCATCCTTTTGTTTTACTCTAATATTGGGTAAAGCAGGCTAGAGGCTAACGGTGAGCTACAAATGCTAACGATGAGTTGGAAACAAATGGTCAGCTCTACAAATATCCCAAGCTGCATTTTCAGTTACCAACATCTCAATATGACAGTAAGATGTTTGAAGTCTATCCATCCATCCATCCATCCATCCATCCATCCATCCATCCATCCATCCATCCATCCATCCAGGGTCGGGTCGGGTCGGGTCACGGGGGCAGCAGCCTAAGCAGAGAGGCCCAGACCTCCCTCTTCCCAGCCACTTTGGCCAGCTCTTCCGGGGGAATCTTAAGGCGTTCCCAGGCCAACCAAGAAATATGTGGATGACAAACTAACACCGACAGGCTCATTCTACTCACCAATCAGAGGCTGTAGACGTAATTTCAGCCGGCCAATCAGTCCGTAGTGTCACCTCGGTCCCAGTCTGACCTCTGGGGCGGAGGTCTGGAAAAAAAAAAAGAGATGCCTCGGAACTGAAAATGCAAATCTGACCTGTATGTGAAACCAAATTCTGGTCCTGTAACGGACTGAGCCAATGCTGTGTAACCACCAATAGTCTCTCCATCGTGTCCTGGGCCTTCCTTAGGTCTCCCCCCTGTTGGACGTGCCCAGAAACCTCATAAAGGCGTCCAGGAGGCATCCTAATCAGATGCTCAAGCCACTTATTAATGTCTTTGGATGTATGATTTATTTAGAAGGTGTTTTAGGTGCAAAGTGTTTGTTTTATTTGAATATGCAGTTTAACTTCTCAAATATAAAATATTAGCAGCTTCATTTAGAGCAATGCCTCCTCACGTCAGTCTTTTTCTTTTTGTCCAAGGGGTTGTTGTGTCAGCCCACCTCGCTGTGAGCACTCCCACCACAAATCCGTCTGTCAGACTGGACCCCGTCCTACCGCGTCCTTACCGTCTGGAGTCCCTGGATGCCCCCGTTGTCAATGGAAAGGTAAAGCGTAGGAAAAGCAAACCTCACACCCCGTAGAGGAGGGGTTTGAAAGAACTCGCTTCACTAACTTTTATTTTGGACTTAAATGTTTGTGGTTCATCTCACAAGTAAGTTTTATCGTTAATGTTTGCTGCTAATGTACACAGAAGTAAACACGTCAATTTTTGTCTTTTAAATGGCAACATAGGTAAAGTATGATGCGCTTCTAACAGTTTTGCATATTTTTACATTAATAAACAATAAGGTCCACTTAAACATTTGAAAACGTTAGGTTATGCATATAACCACTGTTCCCTGGAGAGGAATGAGGTACAACGAAGGTACTATAGGACATCACGCCCTCGTGTGGCCTGGCTAGACGCATTTAATCACGCCTGTAAGGCAAATGAAAGTGAAACTGCGTGGAGGCCCCGCCCTCCACTTATAAGCGACTGTGTCACTGTCATTCCTCAGTTCGATAGCCGCTCTTCACCGAGCTGGGCTGTGAATCGGGCAGCCCTGCATTGTACCTCGTTCCTCTCCTTCAGGGAACAGTGGTTATATGCATAACCTAACGTTCCCTTTCAGTCGATTCACTCGGTACAACGAAGGTACTATGGGACTTATCGAAACGCCCCATGAGCAGCTATCTAACCTGGCCTGAGATTGCAACCTAAGATGGCAAGTCAGATCCAGCTGAGAGAACCGCATGGGCCACCGAAGGGGCCAAAACATCCAAGCGGTCCGTTTCAACCATGGAAAACTTGGTTTTTGTAGCCCAACAGGGTTGAAAACCCGAACAAGGTGGGTCCCGGGATCAGGACGACTGAGGTTTCTTCTTGCGGCTCACAGAGCGTTTCTGTGAGTCCCCAGAAGGGCTTTTACTCCAAGTGGAGTGGCGAGGAGGGAAAGACTGGGTCCGAGCTGGGACCGAGCCCTTCGCTGCCACTGGAGAGGCTGTCAGAGGTCAGGTTCTTCCTGTCAGACCCAGGTGCCGTGCGCCACCCTTCCCGCCTGGGGATGATGGAGCGTAGCGCCTCAGTCTGTTTCAGCTGGGCCTCGAACTTCGTCTGAATAGCGTTGAGGGACTGATCAAACAGACCACTGGGTGAAACAGGCTCATCCAGGTAGTTAGCCCTGTCCCTGTCGGGGACATTAGAAAGGGTCAGCCACAGGTGCCTCTGAGCCACTACAGTTGAGGCCATTCCTCTTCTCAACAGCAGGGCAACGCCTCGGGCCGCTTGCAGGATGTAGTCCGACGTGACCCGTATCTCACTGATGAGGGTTGTCGGGTGGGACCCTTGCTCCAAGGTCCGCCAGGCAAAGTGCTTGGTAGGTCTGGAGCATGGTGGAAGAGCTGAGAACGCGGGCAGTGGAGGCCTGCGTACGGTAAATCTTCTCCAGTTGTGCAGCTGAGAAGCGGCATGGCTTGGAGGGTAGATTAGTTTGTCCACTAACTCCGTTATTGCAGATCAGAGCCAGGTAAGCCGCGAGAGAGGGCTCCATCGGAGGGAGGTTAACCAATCCCTCCATTTCTGCACAGTCGAGGTCCGAGAACTGACCGTAACCCGGGACCGTGGTGCAGGTGGATAGCGGCTTGGTCCAGGATGCCGTGAGCTCAGCCACAAAATCCGGGTACAGTGGCAGAAAGTTCTTTACCTCCGCTGGTTCCGAGGGGAGGTAATATCCAGAGAAGCGGGACCTCTTTTGTGAGACACACAGAACGAAGTGGAGAAGCTGAAGAGCCACAAAAGATAGCGCTCGGTGGGCGGGAATGCGAGCCAGAAGGCAGTAGAGTCCAGTCAGCGAGCAGTTAAGCTATCTTTCAATAGCGCAGCTAGTTGTCGGATGTGTTCTCAGCGAGGTGAAGAGCGTAAGAACTGAGGAATGACAGTGACGCGGTCGCTTGTAAGTGGAGGGCGGGGTCTCCACGCAGCATCACTTTCATTTGCCTTACAGGCGTGATTAAATGTGTCTTCAGCCAGGCCACACGAGGGCGTGATGTCCCATAGTACCTTCGTTGTACCGATTAAAATCGACTGAATGGGAACTTTGAAGCATTTCAGAAAAAAGACATTTAAATGTATCTGTTAAGAGCTTTGTGAGCCGACTGTGTAGAAAAGGTCTCAGCCATCGTGTTCATGTTTATATAGGCTAGGTCTGGGATAAATGGGTCAGGTTGCCACGGCAACAGGCTTAACTGGTAGAAGGAAGTTATCTCGTGTTACATGTTTCACTGTAAACTCCCACATGACGGAGTGAGATATGCAACTTTTATTTGAATAATCATTCAAATAAATCATCAAACCGCACAATCTTAAAAAAGGTACATGTGTATCTTAACCCCTATTCTTAACATTCCCTGATCCATGTCAGTTTTAGTGTGTGTGTGTGTGTGTGTGTTCTTGTACTACTACATACTGAAGAACATTTTGACCCTTTTCCCTATGATGTGAGGACATTTATTTGCTCCTCACTTTTTTCAGGGTTTGGTTTTAGAGGTCTGGTGTGAATTAAGTTTTAGTTAGGGTTAGGAATAGATGAGCATTGGTTATGATTATGGTTAGGCATAGTGGAGTCACAAAACTTAATGGAAGTCAATGGAGGGTCCTCACTATGATAGAAAGACAGGTGTGTGTGTGCGCGCGCGCACGCTTGTGCATGCGTGTGTGTGTGTGTTTGTGGAGAAAGTGGGGGAGATATCTCGCCATTCGCTGCAGAACCACCGTCATCTGATTACAGCTCCCCTGCAGGTCATCTGGGGGAAACAGGACCAGGTCAGTGAAATTATTCATCTAGATGAAATTATATCATTTATACAACAAAATAATAATCATCAGCAGAAGAGCAAATATAATCTGATGTGTTTTTTTTTTAGACCTATTTGTGACTCCTGCTGCTCTCACTACCCTCACAACCTCCAGCAGACTGGAGAAGCAGCTGCTGACTCACCTGTTTCTCTCAGGTGTTGAACGTTTCGGGCGCTGCGGTGGTCCAGGCCGTGTTGCCTTGTTCCCAGGTGGAGCTGTTGGACACCTTTGGTCACTCTGTGGCTTCAGAGAGGCCGAAGAAACTGGCTAATCACTGACCTCCTGTCTGAGCAATGGCGTGGGAAATGCAAAGAAACGTTCCTGAAGACTTTCCTGCCTCTGAAGATCTAAACAAGATTTTCTGTCTATTTCAAAGTCAAATAAACCCTTGAAGTTTTTATCACTTGGTTGTAAGATCAGTAATATTTATGAAATCATTACATGACAGGATTTTCTCTCTCTGAAAACCACTTCTTGTCTTTTCTTCCTCAGAAGTTTTTAAACCAACTGAATATTTAGCCTGATAATAAAACCAGCAACTCAACAGGTTCTCATGAGGTTTCTCTGACCTGTGTGTTGACTGAAGGCAGGTCTGATAACTTATGTAACGTTCTGTTACTGAAACACGTCTTAAAAAGCAGAAATAAAAGTACTTCAGTGACGAACGACATGCTGCTCACGCAGGTTAGAGGTCAGTTTCTATAGCAGTTTTCATGAAAGTCATTAAGTTCTGAGAAAATATCAAACTTGTTGAGGAATCAGTTTGAAAGTAGATGAAATGATGTCCTCTGTCCCGACTCAGCCGGCCTAAGCTGCAGATCAAACCAGACGTTCAGCTGCAGGAGAGACAAACCCCACAACTGAAGGTGAGTTGGTTAGTGGGAAGTTAGGAGAGAGGAACCAGGACTGTCTGTTGTGTTTTCAGTTTCACTTTGAGTCTAACTGGCTTCCAGATCAGAGGATTCCTTCTGTCCGGTCTGCCAGGAGGTCTTATGAGATCCCGTCATTCTGTCATGTAGCCACAGCTTCTGTAACGTCTGTCTGAAGAGCTGGTGGAGACAGAAACCAACACACAGGTCGGGTGTCCAGTTTGTAGGAAAATATCTGCAACAGATGATCCACCCTGTAACCTAGCTTTGAAGAACCTGTGAGTCCCTCATGAAGGAGCACCATCAGCAAGCTTCAGAGGGTCTCTGCAGGCTGCACTCTGAGAAACTCTGACTCTTCTGTCTGGACCATCAGGAACCGGTGTGTGTCATCTGCAGAGACTAACACTCCGGCCACAGATTCAGACACATCGATGAAGCTGCTCAGGATCACAGAGAGAACCTCCAAACATCTCTGAAGCCCTTAAAGGAGAAACTGGAGCTCCAGAAGAAAGTTGAAGTTCAGCTTGATCAGACACCAGAACACCTGAAGGTCCAGGCCCGACTCACACAGAAGCAGATCAAGGAGCACTTTAAGAAGCTTCACCAGCAGATGAAGAGGAGGCCAGGCTGGCTGCACTGTGGGAGGAAGAGGAGCAGAAGAGTGGGATGATAAAGGAGAAGATGGAAGCTCTGAGCAGAGAGATGGCAGCTCTTTCAGACACCATCAGAACCTCAGAGGAGGAGCTGAGAGCTGAAGACGTCTTGTTCCTGATCAACTACAAGGCTGCAGTGGAAAGAGTCCAGCGCTGCCCCCTGCTGGTTTGTCCACAGCTGCCCTCAGGAGCTCTGATGGACCAGGTCAAACATCTGGGCACCCTGGCCTTCAACATCTGGAACAACATGAAGAATGTAGTATCCTACAGTCCCATCGTTGTGGACCGAAACACAGCTCATCAAAGACTCATCGTGTCTGAAGATCTGAGCAGAGGTGAACAGAAGCTCCTGATTATCCAGAAAGGTCTAATAAGTGGTGATCCTCTGTTCTGGATTCTCAAGGTTTTAACTCAGGGAACCTCAGTTGGGACGCCGATGTTGGACACCTTACACTGTAAAATGTGTGGAAAAAATGGGAGACATTGATTCTGGATTATGGGAAATGTGGTTCACAGTGGATAAATGCTACACATGGTCACCATTAACTCCTTATGTCAGCCTGAACACCAGACTGTAATATATATAACTTTTAACAGTCTATTCATCCTGTTGGGCTGTCCCCATCTTTGCCGGTTTTCGAGTCGCCTGAAAACCCACTTCTTCCACTTGGCGTTCCCTGAACGTGTAGAACCTCTTATTTTTTATTTCCTGTTTTTATTGGTCACTTTAACCCTTGTTTTGTCCATTTGTTTCTACTTCAATGTTTTACCCTCTTTGCACTATTTTAATTGCTTTTATTATCTACTTATTCATTGTGATTTACATTTCTTATGAACTGTGAAGCGCCTTGGGCTCCCTGACAGGGTCGCGGAAAGCGCTTTATAAATAAAGCTTTGAATTTGAATCCTTGAACAATACTGTACATAATATGAATTGATTTTTTATTTGCATGAATAATGTAAAATAAATGATAATATAAAACATAATAATGAACGTTGTTTTAGTTTGTTTTTATCAGACAGTAACCGCGAGCTTTTATTTTTTTAGTCTCCACTCACACTAGGTTCCGTATCTTATTGTTGTGCTAGTTTTACATGAGGGAACGTTTGTTTCAAAGTCCAAATTGTTGGTTCGCGACGCGCTGAGGATCCTGTCTGGGTTTGGGTCAACATGGAGGAGCAGCAGAAGATTCTGTGTGTGGGATTGGTGTGTCTCGACATCATTAATGTGGTTGATAAATATCCGGAGGAGGACACCGACAGCAGGTTAGCGTACAGGCTAATGCTAACAACCACAACAGGTTTAGCGTACAGGCTAATGCTAACCTCCACAACAGGTTTAGCATACAGGCTAATGCTAACACTGTCACTTCACTGACAGGAGGCTAGGCGAACACCTGATGATTTCATCCAGCTTCCCAAACTAAAAAAAATAAATAAATAAGGATTAGACTGTAAGGGTGTCTGTGGTGGGGCTGTAGTAATAAATGTGAATTTATTATTTCACTCTGTTTTATGACAGTGAGAACACAGCAACAACAATAATAATAATAATAACAATACATTTCATTTACAAAGCATCTAACATCTGTCAAGCAAATCTGTGGAGCTAAAAAAAATCACAATGAAGATTTGGTAGCTGAGCTGCTAAATCACTTATAAATAACTGATGAACAAATAACTAGTTCAGTGTAAATGTGAAGGGGTGAGTGGGGGCAAAGGTTGTCTCTGCAAATCAATAACTGCTCATAAACATGTTGCAACAACAGAACCTCACATCTGAATGGATGGATGAGTTACACACTGCAGGACCTAAACTAAATAATTGCAAATCAAACCTTTTGCCCAAGCCACCTGGAGATGTGGCCTGCCGGGGATCAAACCACTCACCTTCTGATCAGTGGAGGATCACGTTCTCCATTCAGCCACAGCTGCCCTGTTAAAACTTGATTTATAAAAAGACTGAGTAGAAAGTTCAGCTTTTATTTTGGTAGTCTAGAGTCAGGTCTTTGGGATGATCAGACTGTAAACACACCACAGGAACTGGACTTCAGACTGGAACGTCTGGGTCTGTTGACTTTAGGAAGTTTTTTGTGGTCAGATGTTCATCTAAAGTACTGTGTCTGACCCAATACTCAGATTACTGATTAGAACATTAAACATCCGGTTCTGCTCTGATCCATCTCTTATTTCTCACCTCTGATGCTGTTGGGTCCTGCAGGCATCAGTGGACGGCTGTGTGATGTCATCTGTGTGTGTCTGCAGGTGTTTGTCTCAGCGATGGCAGCGAGGAGGAAATGCATCCAACTCATGCACGGTGCTGTCGCTGCTCGGAGCTCCGTGTGCCTTCATGGGTTCTCTGGCTTCTGGTCCTGTGGCTGAGTGAGTTCCGATCTGTTCATCTGTGGTTGGGTAGCTGTTGTTCTGATTGATGCTTCTTCTGTTAAACTTGAAACTTATCACGTATGGTTTGGGGTGTTTAATGTTAGAGCTGCTTCTGTGTTCTGATTTAAGCATCTCTTGATCGTATCCATGGCAACAACCACATTTCTTTTGTTGTGTTTATCTGAGTCTGTTTGCACCTGTGATGTCATCAGCTGTTAGCTGCCATCCATGTGTTTGATCCAGAGCTTGGTTGAGCCAGTACCAGGTTGTGGATGAACACTCGGACTTCCCTCTCTCCAGTTTATCCTGGTGGATCCCAAAGCATTCCCAAATACACCACAGAGGATTTCTAAACCTATCAACTGATCAGCAGGTCGACTCAGAACTGCATCATCAGTCAGAAACATGTTTCAGATCCACCGAGTCTCATTCCTCTAAGAATCGACTCGGTAGATTCTTAAACTCTGGCTGATCGATTGTGGACCGAGCCAGTCTCTGCAACAGCTTATGCCCAGAGCACCAGATGGTTTATTCTGAGCTGTGTTCACGTTGGCAGGTTTCCACTGCACACCTGCACGCAGCGTTCAGAGAGCTTGACAGAATAAGAGCTCGCTCCGGGAATGTGAAACAATAATTTTAATGATCACATTTTGTGGCTCAATCCCGACTGAAATACACATCAGATCTTACATCTCCCAGATCTAAGAGCAGAGTCAGCTGCAGCAGCTAAAACCAGCCCTGAGCTGATGAAGCACAGCTGTCCAGCTAAGCGTGTCTGGTAAATCTTCTCCAGGATGTGGCTCATACACATAAAGACCAGAAGAAGTTGAATCAGGCGTAATCCAGGTGTAAACAGATGCTGTGATCCATCCTAATGCAAGAACAGAGGCAGAGCTGCTCTTACAGAATCTGAGCTCCTCTGGTTTGGATGGAAAGGTGTCTCCTCTGTCCCCTGAGCAGCATCTGGGATGTCCTCAGTCAGGAGGAACTATTTACTGCTCAGGTGAGGACAGAGGAGGTGCTAACTGCTACTTGTCTGGACTTTTACTTTGGAATTCAGAAGGAATGTAAACAGTTTCCTGTCTTTAGTTTTATTTTGGAGGATTTTCAGAAGTTCTCCATCGACGTGTCGCTGATGTCTGAGCACGCTCAGTGCATGTCTCCAGCCTCCATGGTCATCAGCAACATCAGAACAGGAAGTAGAACCATCCTGCACATGAACAGGTGTGTGTGTGTGTGTGTGTGTAAGAGAGACTAACTGCCTCTGTTTTTTATAGTGTCGTCAGCATCCTAGAGAAGCTCCACCCCTCTCTGTTTCCTTTTGGCTGAGGTTTTATTTTGAAAGGGACATTAACATTTCCTGTTTGTCTCTGTCAGTTTCATTGTGGCAGACTTCTTACGCCGTGAAATTGACGTCTCAGCAGTGGTTTGGCAGGTCAAAGGTCAAACGCCATGTGCGTGTTGTGTGGTTTGTCCACTCAGCGGATCTCGAACCGTCTATCTCTACGACACGTAAGATGATGGCTGTCGCGGCGCCGCGTTCATTAAATGCCTCTTCATCAGTCAGACGTGTTAGAGCAGAGCCTCCTGGTGACTCCGCCCTGCTGTTGGTCAGCAGATCGGATGCTTTTCTCATTTTACCATAGAGCCCTGAAATCAGGATCAGGATGCTGTTTTAGTCAATCAGGAATGTTCTGAGCTGATCCCGAGTATCAGGACAGGATCCTGATCTCGATTATTGACCCACTTCCTGTTTTTTTTTTGTCAGCCAGGACTCCAACCTTTAATGAACCAGAGAAAAGAAACAGGTTTGTCCCAATAAAATCCTTTCATTGGGAAAACATTCAGAAATGATTCAAACCCTTTTTTATCTGCCCAGAGATGCAAAGTCGAATTAAAAACAAATTTGGTCAGGGAAGACAAAACGTGACGGGATCAAATTGTTCGCTTTTGTTTTGTCTTCCCGGGCTTCCGTAGATTTGTCTTTGTAATGATTCGTTAGTTACATCTTACGTAAGAAACCATCAAAGGGGAGATTCCATAGAAAATATGAAATCAATTTGATTGATCTTTGAACATTACTTTAAACAGAAGATCGGAACTTTTTATTGCAGGGATTAGGTAACACTTCGTATTCGCCCAGAGTCAAAAGAGAGAGAGAGAGAAGTTTTAAAGTTTAAGAAGATTTATTTCTAAACAATTTAAAATAAGGCTAACTCTAACTCTAAACACTGTGTGATGAATGGATCTAGGTGTGAATGAGGCAAGATAGATGGTGTAATGTGGAATGTTGTTATCAGAACTCTCGTTTCCAGAGAAGCGTTAGTTCTGTTTGGGAGCGAATGTTTTGCTCTTAACTACAGTCGGAGTTTCAAAAACCACATTCAGACGCTATCTTGCCGCGTTACATACCCTTGACGGAGACCTCCATTGTAGATCCAGAATGCCAGGTCCTCAGACCCCCCTTTGGTACCGGAGCCGGTGAAACAGCGTACGGTACGACAGACTAGTCTTGGGATTGCCTCCAGGTAAGCGACAGGTGTTTGACAGCGTCAGCGGGACCCTGAAGGGTCAGTGAGTTCAGCTTTACTCTGAAGGAGCGTTGCTTCAGGTGTAGCTTGCAACAGGTTTTATAATCCAGCTTGTCAAGGTTCTTTGTGGTTAAAAGTTACGAGTGGCCGGCTCGAAACTCTAGAACGTTTGAACCGAGTTAAGGGTGATGTGGGAATTAGTTTTATAATTCAGATGTTTTGATTTATGGTCGAATCAGAATTTGACAACAAAATAAACACCGCACAGACCACGCCACGCGTCAGAAAGGAAAGCTCTGATTGGAGAGACAAAAGGAACGTGTCATGTGATTTTAACATTACTTGTGATAGGAGTGTCTAGGGCTTCTGTACCAAGTTAATTCTTATACAAAACTACTGATTACAGTATTATAATTCAAGTAATTAATATTCTCATTTCACAGATTGATTGAACATTAGGTTTCACATGATTATTTGACTAAAAGACGTTATTTAATTATTATTTAATAGAGTTCTTCTGATCTTCTCTTGAGCTGTAGGGGAGGCAAATAGCTCGTTAAAACAGTTTAGATGCAGACACATCAAAGGCCTTGAGGAGATTAGTTCTTCATGAGGAGAGAGGGGAGATGACCTTTAGGTGGAAAACAGTCCCTTCATGACGCTACATCTTCAAATAGTTTCTTTAAACATTTTTTGTTTGAAAGAAACAAACTGCATTGATCTGATCAGCAAAAGCAGGAAGCAGCACTGTTTATGTTTTTATGAATAAAAACAGTCAGACTGCCTTCAGATGAAGAGAGAAGACATTAAATCAGCCTGCTGCAGGTTCCAGGGGTTTGTCTAAATAAAATCATGCGATTCAAGTTGGGGTGTTTTAATCACCCTGGTAACAGATGTTAGGTCCCTCTGAAGAAAGCCGAAGCTCCGCCCACCAGGTTATGACCTAGTGACGAGGTATTTAGTGAACACTGTTTGATGAAAGATCTGATCGGATCCAGAATCTGGTGTCGATTTATTTACCGCCACTGCAGAGTCCAGCAGGTGTAGGTGCGTTCAGGTCCTGGGTTGGACCACGGTCCAGTCATTCAGACAGAACCAGCAGGTCTTTTATATGTAGGCGAGTTTTTCTAGTTGTTTTTTATTCACTTTTTCACCATTTTGATGCTTTCAGAGAATCCATCAAGTTCTGCTTACAGAACTAGTTTATTTTCTCCGTTTGTGTTTTAGATGTGTTTATTTACGTAACAGACTTACAGAAGAGGCCATTAATTAGCCTAATATGTGGGTTTTAAACCTGCAACTTTCTTGCTGTGAGGTGACAGTTCTACCAAAATAAAATACAATTACCCAGGAACCAATCATTGTTTAGTCATTAAAGCTAAATCTTTAAACTGAAATAATAAAACCAGAAGCAGAAAAACGTCAGCAATGCAGCTTTAGACGCGACCGATTTTTTTTTGTTATTTCGATCCTCTGCAGTGGCTTGGGCTTAATTCATCCTTAAAATCTACTTAATTTATTTGTCGTGTTCATTTGTGATTAACTGTCATTGATTTGAGATTTTTCTCATCAAATTCGAGAAATAAATTTAAATCTGCCTAAAGGAACAGAGAGCTGATTTCATCTGATTGGATGTCTCTAGACTACCTGCTCAGGTGGTTCAGGATCACTTCCTGGATTAAAAAATCGATTCAATGTCTCTTCTTGTCCCTCCCTGTCTTCCACAGCAAATGAAGGTTTGTTTGTTGTTTTTGATGTTTTTACGGTATTCATGTTTGTGTTTTTCTGTTTGCTCTGACTGGAGAACCAAACAAAATTATCAATATTTTATTATTAGGATGACATTTATGAAATTTCTCAAAAACAGAAAAGGAAATCCTTACTTTAGGTAAAAAAAAAAACGGTTTGATTGAACTGTTATATTGTGAAGTTTGTTCAGAAGGACAAACCCGTCGTCCTCCTCAGGTCAAACAGGAAAATCTGAACGTGATGCTTCTTTGGGCCTGACCTGAGTGATGCAGGGATGTTTCTGGACTCTGAAAATGTTTCTTTTATTTTGTCAGAGACCTTCCAGACGTCACAGTGGACGATTTCTCTAAAGTCACCCTCAGTCATTTCAAGTGGATCCACTGGGAGGTGAGACGGGTTGTGAGTGGCTGAAACCATTTTGTTGCTTTTTTATCCCAGCTGCCCCACCACATACCCCCAGGCCTGTAAAGGCTTCATCACAAAGGGAACTTCCTGTTTAAATAAACGTAAACGACAGAAGTTAGTGATCCACTGAGTTTCGACCATAAATCTAGACTGAAGCTGAAAAACCTAATTTAAGAACGGTAATCTGGATTTGATACCATAAATCATTGTTATTCTCAAGCTATTGCTCATTCATTTATTATTTAACTGTTTGGTTGTTATTTGACCAACAGGAAACTATTAGTATCATTTCAAACTGAAGAAATAGGACTTGAGATTAAATGCGGAGTCCCTCAGGGTTCAGTGTTCAGTCCTGAACTCTATTTTATATATTTATACCTATAAGATAAGTACCACCATTTCTTTTACTCACCATTTAATTCAAATGTCTGTTTAAAAAAACATTTCATTATCTTCAGGTGTTTTGGCTTATGTGTGCATGTTTGAGACTATTGTGAAGGAAGTTATCTATAAAATGTCTGATTTTTATGGTTTTACTGAGTAAAAACACCGGGCGTCTGGTTTCTCAGGCTAATCGTCAAAATAGTATTTCAAATGAACATTAACCCCTTTGGCTTCATTCTTGAATAAATAGTTGTTTTTTATTTTTTAACAACCTTTCTCTGTCCTTGTTCAGGGCCGAAATGCTGACGAGCAGATCAAGATGATCCAGCAGGTGGAGACATTTAACAGCAAACTACCTCCTCACCAGAGGATCACCATCTCCGTGGAGATAGAGAAAACTCAAGAGCCGTTGTATCAGCTGTTTCCTCACGGTGACGTGGTACGGAGCTCCTGTCTAAGCAGGATCTGTGGTGCTTTCAGGTTTCAGGTCACATTCCATGAAAACATCATGAGGGTTTTCTGCCGGATGGTGTTCATTGGTTCTGATCCGGTTTGTGATGTTCGTGGATCTCAGGGCATTGTTAAGGAGAGATTGACCTTCATGCACCAGGATAGTTCACAGCAGAAGGTGAAGCAGTTTCTCCAGGTTTAAGGTCATGAATCTCTACCAGAAAAACGGTGTGTCCCTGAGTCCCTGACAGTGAAGGAGGTTTGGACTCTCTGTGTCTCTCTGCTGAGTGATGGTTGGATGGAGCAGAGATGGACCGATCTGCAGTCAAGAGGTTGGCCCTAGAAGGTCCTGGATTAGAAACAAGCTGAGGAGCTCCACCATCTGGTAGGAGCTGAGAGTAGAGCTGCTGCTCCTCATAGAAATCTGCTGAGGTGGTTCTGGGATTGGATTAGGATCTTCTGAAGAATTTCAAAGACAGAGCCAGAACTTGCTGAATGAATTTATCATCTCTGACCTGGGAATGAAACAAAAGTAGAGCTTCACAAGGTTGCTACTCATTGTCATGCATCCTAATTTAGCTTTTTTTTTTTAAATAGTTTTATTCACTCTGGTGTAGATGTGTAGTCCTCTGAGGAGTTTTGCTGTTACTGCGTAACCATAGCAATGCAAGATTTGTTTAGAAGATGGACGAGTCTGCAAGATGAGTTTTACAAATCCAGGAGAATCCTGAAACGTGTAGACCCGACATGGGGCAGGGCTACACAGATGTGGCTGCTGCCAGGTTAGGATGACATCTCAAAAGCTGTGGTCATACTCAAATCCCAGATGAGTTAGTGAGGAGACGGGGCCGTTTCTGTGTTTTTGAGTCTCTTTAGACTCATTTAACTCCTTATTTTCTAATGAGTGGTAAATTTAGTGCTTTAAAAGCTTAATATATTACTTTTACCAATGACCAATAAGCTGTGATACTCTATATAAATATAGAATATCAACCTGCTTGGTCTTTGGATGTTTAATTAGAAGATTCCAGGATTCTTTGTTTATTCAGGGATTGTAGAACACTTCGTCTTGATTCAAGGAAAGAGTCAGGTTTATAAAGGTAAGAATTTATTTTCCAAACAATTAAAACATGACAAGTTAACTAATATTTACTGTGATGGATGGATCTAGGTGGATGAGATGTGATGTATGGTGACTATGTGTTAATGTGAGGTTATCAGAACATTCGTATCTAGAAGAACTGAGTTCTGGGTGTAAAAAGGAAAGAATTTGGTTTGCGTTAAGCTATGGAGTTGATTCTTATCAAAAGGCATTGGATGCCATCTGTGTGTCTACCTCACCCTTTGGAAGACCCTCTTTGTGGATCCGAAGGTCAGGGAGGTCGGATGACCTCTGGCACCGAGGTCTGTAGAATAACCGCAGCACTGACTCTTCAGTCCAGAGATGTCCCGGGTCACCACAGATGGATGGAACTGTTTGCGTCTAGAAGGACTCTTAGGGAGTTGGAACAATATAAAGTTTGTTCTGCAGGAACCGTTTGCTGTGTCAGCGGTAGGCAGCTTTTAGCAGGGTTTTGGCAGCTTGCCAAAAATGCTCAGGGTTAAAGAGGTGTCGCTCCAGACGGCCGTTCCGAAGCATTCTCTAGAACTGAATGCTGAATGCTGAATGATGGAAAGCTGGAATGCGACTGCTGGATCACCAGAGTGATTCTGTTTTAATATTGTCATGTTATGATTTACTTGGCCAATCGGAGCGTGCCATGTTAAGGGATATTACCAAGAAAACCTCAGACATCTCGACTTCTTGAGATACCGGATGCTCTGATCTGGGGTAAAGAAATGTCTGTGTCATGAGTTTAACTTAACTTTCATTTGTCCTTGTGTCTTCTTAAGAGTTGATCGTTTTTCATTTGAATGAAAACACGTTTTAAAAATGAGCAACGGCCACCAACGTTGGGAACTCTGGGAGAACTTGTGATGTGCATGTGTATTGGAAATACAAATTTAATCAGACCAAAGCTAAAATTTTGCATGTTTTCTCACATTAGTTGTGCAAATCTGAGTCTGAGATCAGTCACAGCTGAGTTGGTGGATTCTCAGACCCACCGGTCCTTCAATTCAATTCAATTCAATTCCATTCAGTGTATTTCTAAAGCACCAAATCACGACAAGTCGACTGAAGGCACTTCACACAGTAAACAGGTCAGGTCATTAAGCCTCCCAGTAAAAAGTTTCCTATATAAGGAACCCAGCAGGTTGCACCGAGTCACTGACTCGTGTCAGAGTCTTTACAGCAATCCTCATACTAAGCAAGCATGTTTGGGTTTGTCCCTCTGAAGAGTTTCGGTTGCGTCTCAGGTGAAGGTTTTGAACCGGTGGAACCTGAAGCCTTGTCCTTTCCGTAGTGGTGTTGTTTGTTTATCACCTGTCCTCATTAATGTGGACGTTACCTGTCTTCAGGTGTTTATCAGTAAGGACGTTGCTCGTCACTTTGGCTTCCATTCGGCTGAAGCTGCTCTGAGAGGACTCTACGCTAGAGTCAAAAAGGGGTGAGTGACCTAAAACCTCAACACCTTGGTGGATCTGGAGGACCCAGGTTTGGTTCTGACCCCTTTGTGTCTCAGGGCTGTCCTCATCTGTGCCTGGGCAGAAAAAGGAGCGGATGCTCTGGGTCCTGATGGTTTACTCGTTCATTCAGATGCATTCCCTCCTGAGACTCTAGTCGATACTCTTGGAGCTGGAGACACGTTCAACGCCGGCGTCCTCTACTCTCTGTCCAACGGTAAGAAACCTTTGACCTCGTTTGGGGGCGTTTAGATGGTGT
The DNA here is from genome assembly GCF_043380555.1 of Nothobranchius furzeri. Taxonomy (NCBI): domain Eukaryota; kingdom Metazoa; phylum Chordata; class Actinopteri; order Cyprinodontiformes; family Nothobranchiidae; genus Nothobranchius; species Nothobranchius furzeri. The sequence goes on from NC_091743.1 coordinate 76,906,632, forward strand.
GTTAAAATTGGTCACCAGTTTAAGAATGAAACGGTTAAATGTTGTCTCCGTTTGTAGGAGGAAGTTTGCAAGATGCTCTGACCCTTGGCTGCAGGGTCGCTGGCAGAAAGTGTGGTTTCCATGGTTACGATGGCATCAGTCAGATGTTTAGTGGCGTGTGATCAAAAAGCAATGCTGTACACCCACCGGTCACTTTATTAGGTACACCTCCTAGTACCTGATAATCTTTTATTCTTGGTGTCATGGATAAAATCGAAAATGTTCCTCAGAGGTTCTGGTCCCCTGATGAGAAGCTCCCGTTCCACATCCCAAAGGTTCTGTACTGGACTGAATTCTGGTGATGGTGGAGGTCACTGGAGTCCAGTGAACTCACGGTCATGTCCCAAAAACCAGGTAGAGATGATCTGAGCTTTGTGACATGGTGGTTCTGCTGGAAGCAGCATCAGAAGGTGGGTCCTTGTGGTAGACATGGTCAGCAACAATACTCCGATAGGCTGTGGTGTTTAAACCAGGCTCAGGTGGGACCACAACATCTACTATCACCTCCATAACACCAGCAGCAGCCTGAAGCGTTGATACAGAGCAGGATGGATCCAGACTCATCAGACCAGGAAATACTTTTCCAGTCTCTCCTGGTCCAGCTGTGGTGATCCAGTTCTTAGCTAGCGTTAGGAACACCTTCTGCTGCCTGGGTTTATCTGGAGCAGCTGGTGTGGTTTTAGTCTCAGCTCTTTTCATGAAAGCAGCTCATATGGTACCAACACTAACAATAACGATTTATTTTTATTATAGAGCACTTTATTCTACCTAAACACGTGTAAATCTCTGTTCTGATGCTCAGTTTGAACTTCAGCTGGTCGTCTAGATGCTGCCATCTGATTGGCTGATCAGATATTTGTGTTAATCTATTAACTAGCAGATCAGCTGATTGGTAGAACATCTTTCATGTTTTAATGAGAAGAGCTACTAAACCAAATATAATCTAAAAACATCTGGAAACACTCGAATAAAATGTTAAAGAAGATTACACTCCATTATTTATAATTTACATTGTTTGTAGCTCCCGCTGCCCCAGATCAATTAAAAAGGAAACAGAGCAGTTGTACCTAATAAAGTGGCAAGTGGGCGGAGCCAGCTGCACTTTCAGAGGATTAAGTCACTTTATGAAATGAGTTTGAATGGAGCAGTAAAATATCATTCATTCATTTTGCACAAGTTTATTATTATTATAATTATTATTATAGAAGTGGTGATGAATTATAATAATTATTATTATTATAATTATTATAGAAGCTGTGATTAATAATATTATTATTATAGAAGCTGTGATTAATAATAATAATAATAATTATTATAATTATTATAGAAGCTGTGATTAATAATAATATTATTATTATAGAAGCTGTGATGATGTTTTCCTGGGTGAAACAGAACAATGATCAACTCTTGTGAAAAACCAGTGAAGGAATGGACCTGCAGCTTCTGTTTACAGCACTTGAAATAAAGACTCGTCTATTCTGGCAAGCTGCCCGACTCCGTTAACGTTTGTCTAAAACATTGTTTATTTCAGCAGCAGCAAACAAATCTGAAAAGTTAAAAAACACAATCATGACTGTGTCTCATAATTACGACTGAAAATGCCCCCTGACCTCTGACCTTCTCATGGTGCAGCATGTTGCTGTTGTTACAGACACAAGTGTGTTAGGTCCACGAGCATTAGTGCACGTGTATCCTGCTGTTGTGTGTGTGTGTGTGTGTGTGTGTGTGTGTGTGTGTGTGTGTGTGTGTGTGTGCGTGCGTGCGCGTGTGTGATAATCGTGTTCAGTTTTAATTTAGTTGTGTATACTTTAACTAATATTTGTGTTAACGCTGTTTTCATGTTTACATATTTCTATGCAAACACATCAGCCACAACATTATGACCACTGACACGATGAGATGTTTTCCTTCCACGGTTCATCCTAGTCTTAGTGGATTGTGTTAATAAACATGTCAGCATGCAGGAGTGACAGCAGAACTTCATGTGGTTGTAATTACTCTGATGATGGGCGGAGCCATACAGTCCCTGCCCCCTCCAGCCTCCCCCATCATAACCCAGTATAAAAGACGCAGCGGGTGGTCATAATGTTGTGTACATTCTGCATGGTGACCCTTAGATCTCTGTGGCGTGAGTCTCAGTCAGAACTCCCCCCGATCATGTCTCGCAGCCCTTTGCTGAACTGCAGATTGGCTCCGATCACGATGAAACCCTGCAGAGACCAAACAGCTGCTGTCAGTCACACGGGAATGCTGACCATCTCTGACCTTCACAGCTGCAAACTCACATTGTGGTACTCCACCACTTCCTCTATGATGTCCATCCCATCAGCCAGAGGAAGCCGGACTCCTCTCTTGGTCCAATCTGAATCGGAACCAGAACAGAAAGAGTCGGATCAGCTTCAGACAGAAGAGACTCGAGGATGGGAGAAGAACCAGAGTCTCACTGTTGATCAGAGGAACCACAGACATCTGCAGCATCGTCTTCAGAGGAGGCTGCAGAGGAATCAGCTGCAGACGAAGGTGAAACTGTCAGTGAGCTCTTTGAGTCGGTCAGAAAACAAATGAGCAGGAGACACTTACTGCCAGAGACTCCAGCGCTGACAGGTTGGAGAAGATCTTAAACCTAGAAGAAAACAAAGGCTTAGAGTGAAGATGACATCATCATGCTGGAGGTTTAGAGAAGTTTGCTAAAACAGGATGAGATGAAGGAGGACACCATCTCTCTTGACAGTCCTGATTCATCCTGTGACTTTACCAGCTGAGCCAAACAGAGAGGCTGTGTCTGCCTCTTTAAGACATCTTCAGCCAGGAGCCAAGTTTCCAGGGCCAGACGGGGTTTTAGCTGAAAACCGGGATCCAGGTGTCAGAGGAACAGCTGGAACACGTACCTACGTAGATCAGCGTGGACAGCCAGACGTTTTCCTCTCATGGAAACTTTCGCGTTAAACTTAGTTTCCTGCATGAGGAGAAAAAAAGAAAGAGTTTAAAGTGTTTAATGTAAATCCGGGTTAGTGAACTGTTAGTCGTGTTGGTTCATCTGGGAACAGGTCCAGAGCTGTTTCACACTGGTTCTGTCAGGCATGTCTTACTGGTTTCTACTTAAACCATCAGAGACTGTTGGGAGTTCTTTACCATCCTCATGCTGCTGAGTTGGACCGGCGCCTGACCCGGAGGCAGCACCATCACCTTGACGAGGGCTGTCATGACAATTGTGGCTCCAGATGTTTTAATAGATGTTTTGGGAGGCGAGTTGACGGCGAGCTGCAGAGACAGCGGAGCATCCACCAGAGCTGGGTTCTACTCAGAACAACAGGAAGAACGTCAGGTTCAGTAATGTGTCTCAGGTCTCTATTATGTCTCCCCTATGTCCACTGCTTCTCTTATTCTGGTACTTTATTTGTCTTCACGTGTCTCCGCTGTCCCTGTTCTGCCTTCTGTCCCCTCGTGGGGAATTCTGTCTCTACACTAAACACATTTATTTGGTTTACTTTCCAAACTTCTGCCCACCAGCATCATGATGGCTCCGAAGTAGGTGGTCCTCAGCAACATTTCCAGATCTTTGGGCATCTGAGTGACGATGAGGAGAGAAGAGTCAGTCAGTCCCTGAGTCTGAGACTGGTTTTCACACAGGAATAAAAAAAAAACTGGCAAACGAAAATGAAAGATGCACAGGTGCTCCTGATCATTATAATTCACACACTTAAGAAGTTCTAGGGTCTTTGATGGTTTGGACTTTAGGATGCGTGTCTACTGCTGTTTACCTTCTCGTTGACTATGTGCATTTGGAAAATTCCAGCACTGTAATAGGAGAACAAGCCGCTGTCGAAGAAGAACTCGGACAGAGCCAGATACACCATCCGATCGTACTCCCTGATCACCGGCTCCACAGCGTAGTTTACCAGAGTTAGGTTGGGATGCGAAAGGTCAAAGAACATTCCCTACAGAAACACAAACCAGCTGTTGGTACCGGCGCCGTCTCACCAGGATGCATCAGATCTTTGTTCTGAATCTGACCCTGAAGTGCATGTCGAGGCTCCTGGAGGTCACCACGGGATCATCGATCAGGGAGTAATCAATCCCGACGTAATAATCCATCTCAGTCCTCACAGGAATGGTTTCCAGCATGGAGTTGACGTGAACCAGAGCAGCGTGATTCAAAGCTGGACAGATCTGACAAAAAGTTGCAGGAGTTTTCTGTTTGGCTTTAAATCCAGACTGAAACTTACACGATCACCCAGTGGTTCACCAGAGCCTGGATGAAGGTCCATAACAGCTTAAAGGGAAGAGATGGAGAGGAAAACGTAACTAGAGACAGAGACAGGTGACTTACCTGTCGGTTGAGAAACAAGCGCATGCCTGTTGTTAGTAATCTGGACAGATAGTCGTAAACTCTCCTAGAAAACAGGAAGATGTTATTCTGAGTGAAGCGTGGTCGTTCAGATCATCCATCTGCGTCTTACCCCAGCGTCCCGCTGAACTCTGCCCTCATTCTTTTGATTCTGGCATCACAGGTGATGTTATTGATCTTCAGTCGTCCTTCGTTGTCTCTGATCAGGTTTACGGCCGTGTTGATGTTCACGCCTTCAGCCGAGGCGTTGACGTTTCCTGTGTCATAGCTGGAAGGTAACAGAGACCCTTTGGACTTAGCCAGCTACGACTTGAGACTAAATGTGTGACGTAGCTGCCCATTCTAAGTGCTGTTAAAGAATTTAGCCTACCAAAATAAAAGCACGGAATGAGATCCCTACAAAACACGTCACCGTTCTGTTGACAGGTAACTAGTGAGGCTTTTCAGGCCTGGATGATGTGGCCATGTTCTTCTCTAGCTTCTTCCTGCACATTGATAACTGGGCTCCAACGAGCTAACCTGGCCTACTTTTCTTGGACGAAGCCCATAAATCTGATTTTCATCTGAAAGATACAACACTACAATTCAAGCCAATGATGGAACGTATCAGAGCTTTGAGGTGTGGTGCTTGAGCTGCGTTCTGTTGGAGAACTAACAAGAACCAGTAGAGGATCCGCCGGTAGAAACTCAGGGAGATGGAGGAGTTCTGAACATCGAACAACAAACCCACATCAGGGATGAACCTCAGGTCAACGTGAGTTAAATTCAACTCTCTTATCTTCACACTGGTGAAGGATCAGGAGAGGATTAGTACACACAGTCAGCCAGTCATGTGATCAATGTGACATCATCAGTGTCAGAAGGAGGACCTACTCTGTGAGGGTGTACTGGAAGCTTCCGTTTTGGCCCTGCATCTCCGGAATACTGATGTTACTGAGCTCTTCTTCAACAAACTTCTGAGTCTCCAACTTCACTATAAACACAAAACGCCACAAACCCGGTCACAAGGTTCCTCATGGTGGAGCTCAATGGAGAACTTGCTGCTGGACAACAAAACACGTCAGTTTATCTAGGAGGAAAACTGCTGACTGAGCTGCGAGGGAACAGATGTCCATCCTGAGGAGAGAACTTTGTTCTGATGAAGTTCAACTGGAGTTCTATTCTGTTCCTAGCAGCTGGATATCTGCTTGGAATGGAGTCTGGAACAAAGGAGGAGAGCCCATCCTCGTTCAAGATCTTAAAAGGTGGATTTCGTTGAGGGTTGAAACTTGAGGTGGACCACCTCGGGACGTCTTGGGCGTGTCGGACCTGCAGCATCTTTAGAGCTCTAAACAACGATTCTGTTGTGTTTTATTACAGATTTTTATCACAGTTTGATTTTGGGTTCTGCGTACTTACACATGTCCAGTGCTTTGTCTGTGATCCGGATTTTACATCCAGCAGGTTCAGCAGCAGCCATGATGGACACCAGTGACAGGAAGAAGATCCCCAAGAGACAGGAAGTCATCCTGAACCAGAGGATGTCAGGCTGGAACAAACACAAATACTAGAGGTTACAAAGGTTCGTTCTCTGCTGTGAATCAGGCTGTGGCTCCGCCCACTTCTTGGTTGCAGGTCTGGCTAGCTGTTTGGTATTTCTGGTTGTAAATGTGAGATTGCTTTTTATTCAACATTTACTTCCGCCTCATCCAGGTGAAGGTGATGACGTCGTTTATAACAACAAGTTAAGTGCCCGCCCCCTAATCAGAGGGTTGCAGGTTTCCATCCCGCTCAGTCTGTCTAAGAGCAAGACTCTTCACTCACACGCGCGCGTGCATGCGTGCGTGCGTGCGTGCACACACACACACACACCTGTGCCTAGTGTGTCTGGGAGCCCTTAAAGTTCACCACTGTGTGAATGGGTGAATGACTTGTGTTGTAAAGGCCCTTTGGGGTTCTAGAACTCTAGAAGGTTCTGTACATACAGGATGTTTACCATATGAGGTGTTGGATGCTGTTTATCAAGAAGCATTGAGATTCATTTTTTGTTCTTGCATTTGGAGCAGCAGGACCCTTTCAGCCTGGCATTCCTCCATCAGAGACACAATCCGCGTTTGTAGATGGAGGCATCACTTGGATGCCAGCTACATTGGCTGTGGCCACCAGGCAAGGAGAAGAAGAAGCTGAAGCAGAGAGGAGGCAAAGGCAGTAGAAGAAAAAAAAAAAGCAATGCAAAACCCGGCCGCTAGTAAAAAAAATAAAATACGGAAAGAAAAGAAAAGCGTGGGGCTGAGAAGGCAAGAGAAAAAAAATTGTGGGCATTAGATGCTGAAGCCTCTAAATGTCACAAATTAACCGACATATTTAGCAGCACAGCCAGCAGCAGGATAGCTACACAGCAACATGCCAGCAGTGATGAGGGACAGAAAGATGCGCTGGCTCCACAGGCAGATCCAGGGTAAGTATGTATGGAATGTAAGAGGAGAAACATTTGCAAGGAGTGATGTTGGGAATTCATGTTTAGGTTGCAATAAGCTAAATTTCAACATTTTAGCTGTAAAAGGCCACATGCAGTGGGTAATAAGTGTTGTGGTTTTACGTAAAAAGGTCGGTAGTGGTGTTACAGTTAATGCTCACAAACTTTGAAAATCTTAAATACAGAAGTTACATTTGTAATGTTGCATTTTCATTTACATGTGGTATTTGAGCAGTAAGAAGGTTAATTACTGCATAAATTATTAAGTTATCAGTAATACAGCTTTTAATACAACATATAGTCAACATTAGCGCTGTTGACCACATATTTTTGCTGCCTAATTTCCGCGCGCCGATTACTTTGGGCCGGGCCTAGTCAAAGTCCGTCACTGGCTCCCTCCAGCTCTCTAAGAACAGACCTAAATCTATAAGAAATGTTTGACTTCACTGTAAAAATGTTTAAATATCCATGAATAGTTTTTAAGATCTTCAGGTTATGAAACCGCACACACCCCATCAGTTTCAAACCAAACCGTTCAGCTGGAGCTTAAAATGGATGCAAACGCGACTGATCATCACCAGAAGAGAACAAATGAAGCTGCTGTCTGATTCGGTTGTGAGGAGGTAAACAGAGAAACCAGGTCACTGGACTGTAAGGGGGGGGGGGGGGGGGGGGGTCTTTGTTGCGTGGATGTCACTGTTGTGTTATGGATGCTTTCGACTGCAGCTTCCTGTTGCCGAGCTGACTCACAATCACACAGCTGAGCTGAAGCTCCGTTAGTTCAAAGGCCACAGACGCCTCCGGGTGTTATGTTTAAAAGTCTCCATCAATGATCACACAGAAACAAATAGTAAGGAGGCAGAAAGAGGACCTGTGAGTCTCAGCTCAGGGTCCAAACCATCAGAGCCTGCCTCGAAGACAAAACTCAGTACAGTTCCAAGTGTTGGACCTGAGTAAAAACCACAAACATCCTTTAATCAGCAGAGCTTCAAACAACCTCTACAAAGCAAAACGTCCTCACAAATATAGACACGCAGACTCAGCTTGTAATCAGTGTTTGATTAAAGAGCCAATCAGAATCCAGCTGCTGCCGCCACATGTGTCCGACCGCCAAAAGCCAAGCTTTCATTAAATGTTCAGAAAGCCTGAAGTCAGCTCCTGTCCAGGGTCTGAAGTCTCCTTTAAACCAACATGAGCTCATAAGTTTCATTCAGCTGGAAACATCATGAACCCGAGGTTTCAGGCTCCTAAGATTCAGTCAGAAACAACCTGCCTTAAAGTCATTTGGGTTTCCCGTTTCATGTTCAGGTAAGAAGTCAGAACAAAGTTGATTCAGAGTCAGCAAAGACATCCGAGGACAGGAGACATGTTCATGTTCCTGTAGACAACCCCTGATGGAGATCAGAAGCTGGAGGTCCACGCTGCAGCCGAAGCCTGAAAGAAGCTGACATATTTAGCAGCACCGCCAGCAGCAGGTTCACACACACACACACACCAAAAAAACTTTTACCAGCTGCTCACTTTTGTTACCTTGCGTGTTCCTAACTAACGTTTCATGATGATCTCCAAAACACGCAACTCACCTGGACATGACGTTTCCACGTCTACCTGTTTACATGTCTGTTTATAAGTTTTTCTTTCTTTCAGCAGCTCATGAACTTTTCCTCTGAAACCCTGAAGATGAAACTCACTGACCAGCAGCAGGAGGAGGAGTTCTGACTCGTCGTTCTCTGGTTGGTTCTGTCTGCTCTCCTGTCTCCGTTCACTCTGACTGTCTCACAGTCTGGGCAGAGTTTTGTCCTGAGGCACTGACTCCTCCTCCTGCCCCGCTGCTCCTCTGTACAGACTGGGAGGGTTTCTCCTGGTATTTCACACTTTATGAAACATCTTGATGTTAAAAAGTTTCTATCTTCACTGGTTCTGACTTCGAGTTTGTGTTTCTGAGATCATTTAGAGAAAACCTTTCATGTAAATAGAGATATAAGTTTTATACTGAAGCAAACTCAGAATGAGTTATTTCTGCTCTGAACATCCAGAGTTGAAATTGAACCCTCTCATCCACATTAGTCAGCAGCTTAAAGCTGTTATAATCATGATGTGATGATTAGTCATACGAACGACCTCTCACACAATCAGAATATTTTAAGCAAAACATATTAGAAACGTTAGTTAGGAACACACAAGGTAACAAAAGTGAGCAGCCGGTAAAAGTTTTGTGTGTGTGTGTGTGTGTGTGTGTTAATTTTTAGAAATTCTCTGCGTGTGTGTACTGCAGCCAGCCACTAGAGGGCGGTTTGCGTGCTTTCAACTTCCTCTGCTTCAGTTAGCAAACTTCTGAGGTTGTTTCTGGATTCACAAAATTACATGTTGGATGTATGAGCCCACAAAAATAACAACAATAATACATTATTGTTGTTATTTTCCAACTAGTAGCACAGCATAAGTTTGATGGCATAAGTGAAGCGTCAGCGGAAGCGTCAGCCCTTGTGTCTCTGCCCCTCCGGTGTGAAGACACTCCGGGGTAAAGACATACGTGTCTAGTGTCCACAGAGCAGGTGTCATGGCGGGCGGCAATCTTTTGACCCACGACATGCAGAATCACCACACAGGAACCGGTAAGTAAGTAAAACGACTTTATTATGTACTGAAGGGCAACGAGGGGAACAGACGACGGGCAGGCTGGCAGCAAGATTTCAGGATGGAACTCTGAGGAGGGAGACAAAATGAGTATATGGAGGAATGACGGAGAATGATATTGGGAGTGGAGCTTACTGATTGCAGTAGTGGTGAGAACCTCGGGAGGGACTGGTCAGGTCCGGGTGAGCAGGAAAGCTCCAGAAGGTGATGGGACTGTTGGTCCAGAGAGTAGGTAGGAGCAGCGGTTTGGTGGAGGCAGGTGAGCGGCTGAGAGCGAGCGGCCAGGGGAGGAGACGGCGTGATCTGGTGTGCAGGAGTCCAAGCTGGTTATGGAGGTGGTGGAGTGTGAAAGAGAAACCTGGAGCAGAGCAGGGGAGGATTATCAGGGTTTCTTCTGACGACAGAAATCAAGCAGAGCTTCAAATACAGGTTAGTGACTAGGAACTAGAAATTTCACAGGATCAAGACAGGTTAAGGCTAGAGCTACCCAAGATAGAGTAATCATCCGGCGAAGTGAAGTGCCACACTGCTCCTTAAATCCCCTGGGCCATAATGACTGGATTGGCTGCAGCTGGAGACTCTCAGACTCTCAGACACGCCCACCTGAAAACAATGCTCAGAAAATACAGGTGAAATGCAGGAGGCTCACCACGGACCGTGACAGCAGGTACACAGAGCAAACAAACTCAACCCAGATGCGGCTCCATCGACACTTTGCAAGATGTGCCGTTATCCTATACCTGTGATCACTGGCTTCAGAGGAAGGTCACACACAGCAAACCGCTTTTGCAACCTTCAAAACCTCCGCTCGCTAAAACCAACTCCCCCCGAAGACACCCACCTGTCTATGGGACTGTGGAACTGCCAATCAGCTGTAAACAAAGCTGACTTCATTACCGCATACGCAAACCACCTGTCACTTGATGCACTGGCTCTCACTGAGACCTGGATAAAACCATGTGACAATGCTACCCCATCTGCTCTCTCAGTTAACCACACTTTCTCCCACACTTCACGTGCATCTGGCCGAGGTGGTGGAACGGGCATTTTAATTTCCAACAAATGGATATACAGTCAGTTGCTACCCATCACTAAATACAACTCCTTTGAATCCCATGCCATCCAGGTAACTGTACCGAAAAAAATATTTTTGGTTGTCATATATCGACAACCAGGTCAACTCAGAGACTTTCTTGATGAACTCGACACCCTGCTCTCCTCCATTCCTGAGCACGACTGTCCCACAATGGTCCTTGGAGACATGAATATTCACCTGGACAATCCCAGCTCATCAGGCTTCCTATCACTAATGTCATCATTTGATTTAAAACTAGTACAAAGTCCTCCAACTCACAAAGCTGGAAAAGCACTTGACCTCATTTTCACCAGAAACTGTGCCATAGACACAATCTCTGTCACACCGCTGCATCTTTCGGATCATTACTTCATCCATTTCAGCACGACTTTACATGGGAGGTCCACTGCTTCCTCCCCAGTGGTCTCATTCCGCCGCAACCTCCGCAATCTGGCACCCAACTACTTCTCCTCTCTTGTTGCCTCCACTCTTCCATCTCCCAGCACATTCTCTGCTTATGAAGTGAATGAAGCCACCGAGTCTCTCTGCTCCACACTCTGCTCTTGTCTTAACGACTTGTGTCCTTTAGCCACTAGACCTGCTAAATCCTCTCAGTCGCACCCTTGGCTAAATGATACCCTCCGGTCTCTACACACCAATCTTAGAGCTGCGGAATGGAAATGGCGCAAAACAAAAGATCGTGGTGATCAATTAAAATTTCATGAATTACTGTCCTCATTCTCAGCCAGCATCACTGATGCAAAGAAAGCTTTCTACACTGAAAAAATTCTCAGCTCTACTGACTCTCAGAAACTATTTTCAACATTCAAAACTCTGCTCACCCCTCCTTCTCCACCTCCTACCAACAATCTATCAGCTGACACCTTTGCCTCATTCTTCACTGACAAAGTGGCAGCTATAAGCAAACAGTCTACTCAACTGGCCACTCCTGAACATCTGTTACTACAAACTCCTTCAAGCCCAACCATCTCAGGCCCTACTGCTTCATTTTCCTCTTTTTCCCCTCTCACTGAGAACTGTGTGTCCAAGCTTCTCACGTGCAGCCGCCCTACTACGTGCCCACTTGACCCCATTCCGACTAAGCTGCTCCAAGCTATTGCTCCTACAGTAGCTGCAGCAGTCACACATGTGATCAACGAATCACTGATATCCGGTACATTTCCCACCTCTCTCAAGCATGCTCAGGTTAAACCGCTGCTAAAAAAAAAACATCTCTTCCTCCAAATCATGTGGAGAACTACCGACCTATCTGTCTCCTCCCTTTTCTGTCCAAAATCATTGAAAGGGTGGCTTTCAAGCAGATCACAGAATGCCTCTCACAAAACTGTCTGCTTGACCCTTACCAGTCTGGGTTCAAAATGGGCCACTCCACTGAAACTGCTCTGTTAGCAGTGACTGAATCCTTAAAAGAAGCTAGAGCGACAGGAAAATCCTCAGTGCTTATCCTGCTCGACTTATCGGCTGCATTTGACACGGTCAACCATGGCTTCCTTTTGTCCACACTCTCTAGCATGGGCATCACGGAGAAAGCACACGCCTGGTTTGAGTCGTACCTCACAGGACGATCATTCAGTGTATCTTGGCTTGGACAATCCTCTACCATGCACCATCTTGCCACAGGAGCCCCCCAGGGCTCTATACTAGGACCTCTTCTCTTTGCCATATACACCACCTCACTGGGTGAGATCATTCGATCACATGGCTTCTCCTACCACTGCTATGCAGACGACACCCAGCTCTATCTGTCATTTCCACCGGACGACCACACTGTCTCTGCACGAATATCAAACTGTCTCTCTGACATATCAAAATGGATGAAATCCCACCATCTCCATCTCAACCTATCTAAAACTGAACTACTTGTCATCCCAGCAAAACCATCCATACAGCACAATATCTCAATCCAAAATGACTTCCCATCTCTGGCTCCTTCAAAGGCAGTTCGAAATCTGGGTGTTGTGATTGATGAACACCTGACCTTTAAAGATCATGTTGCCTCTGTTGCTCATTCATGCCACTTTACGCTGTATAACATACGAAAGATCAGACCATACCTAACACAACATGCCACCCAGCTCCTGGTGCAATCCACTGTCATCTCCCACCTTGATTACTGCAATGCCCTTCTAACTGGTCTTCCAGGCTGTACTGTGAGACCTCTTGAAATGGTCCAGAACACAGTGGTGCGTCTGGTCTTCAATCAGCCAAAAAGAGCACACGTCACCCCTCTGTTCATTGAGCTCCACTGGCTACCGCTAGCAGCACGCATCAAATTCAAATTGCTAACACTAGCATACAAAGTCCGAGATGGTACGGCTCCCATCTACCTGAATCCTCTTGCAAAGGCTTACGTCTCAGCCCGGTCGCTCCGGTCATCACAGGATCGTCGGCTAGCAGTGCCTACACCACGCTCAGGCAATCCAGACTCTTCTCATGCATTGTTCCACAAATGTGGAATGACCTTCCAAGCACTACCAGAACTGCGGCTTCCTTTTCAATTTTCAAGAAACTCCTGAAGACCCTGCTCTTCAGAGAGCATCTTCTTAACTAGCACCTTGCCTGCACATGTCCCCTCTCTCTACCGTCCACTCCTTGTTCCCTCCTCTCCATGAGTGATGTCAATGTTGTTGTTGTTATTGTTGTTGTTAGCCTCAAGGGCAACATGCCGATTATCACAAGTCGCTTTGGACAAAAGCGTCTGCTAAATACATAAACATAAACATTTGATTTATTTTTAATTAAGCGAACAGACAAGGGGTCAGTAACTGGGAAACACTGAGCACAGATTTTTTTTTACATTTTTTTATTATTCCTGAACAAAGACAACAGAACAAGGTACCACATTAAGGTACACACTCTCATGGAGGATGTAAGCTTAAAACAGGCTAAGGGGCTTATCAAAGAAAAAAATAACATAAAAAACAACAGAGCATGAGTTACATAGGAAACTCAAAACAGAAAGTTCTCAGTTAGATGAGAATTGATTCTTGCATTTTTTCCATTTTTTCATTTTACTTAATGAACAATAGAATAGTTTAAATTTGCTCAAAAAGCATGGGAATGAGGGCTTGGTACCCCTCCATTTATTGCAATGGATGTGATATTTGGCTAACAATACAACCATATTGATAGCATCAGAAAAAGTCGCATTCAAGTCCTTCACATAGAACAGAATATCACCAACTTAAAAAAAATCAATAGTAAGTTTGAGATTAATCTATTCATTAATGTCATTCCAAAAAACTCATGAATGTTGGCAATAATAAAACAAATGTTGCAGGGATTCATCTTCTGATTTACAAAAAGCACACAAATCAACATCAAGTTTAAACCTTCTTTCCAGAAACTTAGATACAGGACATATTCCATTTATTATTTTAAAATGAGTCTCTTTTACCTTTGGAGAAACAGGCCATGTTTTGAATATGCAAAAGCCATTGTGACTTCGCAGTTTGTAAACTTCTTCAAATTACTTCTGTTGTAATCATAATAAATCTTTTGTCGCATACCATCATTGATGTTCTTGTTATTACATTTGTTTTCAAGTAAGTTGCAATTATTCACTCTTAACGTAGGTATTGTAATGATCACAACGGAATTTATTATAATGTTTTTAATTAGCTGAATCAGTGCTACTGGGATCGCTTTACATATCTTTTCCAATTCTTTATACCTACAATTAATATAATATTTTTCACTGAGGGATGAAAATTTACACTGAGCACAGATCTTTGCTGTTAGCTGCTTTTATAGGATGAACGGTTTGCTGCTCCGCACCAGCAGGTGGCGCTAAGCCACCAGGAGACGGCACTAACCGGAAATAACAATGAACATTTCCGGTTTCCGTCCACACGTGTGTAACTGAACGTGTGGAAAGATCCTTCAGAACCCGTAAAAACAGAGTTGGAGTCATGTTGGAACAGTTCGGTCTGATCGGAACCATCCGGGACGAGGACCAGAGTCCGGATGAGCCCGACACAGAGTCCGAGCAGGAGGTAGGTCGGTCCGTAACACCGGAGGAGAACCAGAACTTCCCACGGAATCGGTTTAAGTCCCAGGGGCGCGATCAGAACACAAACAGATCAAACAAACCGATGTCAGGTGGGTTAGGGTTAGCTGGGTGTCACGTGACCCTTTCTCACGGAGGTTCTAAAACAAAACCAGGGTTCCTTCAGGTGTCTGGTGTCTTCGTAACTCCATGATGTGATGTCAGGATATCCTCCAGCAGTCTGAGCCTATAGCAGCATAACTAAAGGGATGAGCCAGCACGAGCGTGCAGCTTTAGAGAGAGGACGGTCTGAAGCAGACAGGAGGGTCTTCCCCACCAGAGAGGAGCCTGGAACCTGAAAGCTCTGCCTCCCGTTCATCTGTTAGAACCTCATGAAACCACAAGGAAACATGCAGTCTGCTGGGAACATCTGGAAATAAGATCTTTGATAGATGATTGATTTGTGTACCGCTTTTGTTTGCAGGAGGAGCCGATTGTCCTGAACAGGAAGAAGAAGTTTGGGAATCAAGCATCAAGAGACTTTAACTTTGACTTTGACTTTGAAGAGAGAGATGGGCTGAACCTCGATGATGACTGGCCAATGGCAGATGTCCTAAAGCAGCTCAAGAAGAAGGTAGAATCCGACAGGAACCCTGTTCTTCGGATGTCAGCAGAATGTTCTCCAGCTGAGTTTGTTTCTGTTTGCAGAGAACGGTGACTACTTTGGATCAGAAAATAGAGAAAATCAGGAAGCAGAGGAAAGCTGAGGTCAGTTTCTGGTCCAGCTTCACTTCACCGTTGATTTGTTGTTCATGCTTAATTATATCAGTTTATTTTTAGGAGAAATCCTCCAGTACCACAGCTGGAAGTTCAGTAGAGCCAAAGGAGGAGGATGAGCCTCCTGCAGGAGATGCTGCTGATGATGGTGATGATGGGGAAGAGGAGGAGGAGGAGGAGGAAGACGAGGAGGAGTTTGACTCAGCTGATGAAGAGGTTCTCACCAAATCAGGTGGAATTACTAGAGTTTTTTGTTTTGAGCTGTTTGTGTGAAGATGTGATTCAATCAAGCAGACGGCATTCAGTTAGGGTTTGGGATCGGTCTGGGAAATTTCTGGGAAATGTTTGTTTGCTGAAGGTTTTTGTAATTTTGTGACAGGAAAGCTAAATATAAATGTTCAGGTTTAAACCACACACACACACACACACACACACACACACACACACACACACACACACACACACACACACACACACACACACACACACACACACACACACATCTGACCTGCAGTTGAAACAGACTCACGAGTTTTGGATTTTATGTTTCTCACTTCCTGCTTCCTGTCAGACACCTTGAGGGAGAAGGAACGTCGAGGGAAGAAGAGGAAGGATGAGGTGAGGAGGAGTAGAGGTGGCTCTGATGGGTTAAATGTGCTGCATTACCATAGTAACAACCACATTTGTGTTCAGGCTGCAGAGTCATTTTATGAAGATGCGTCTCAGTTCAACGATCAACTGACCTTTGAAGACATGAACCTTTCCAGACCCATCCTGAAGGTAAAACCCAAACAAAAGGAATTCTAGAGACCCGTGTAGTCTGAACCGATGGTACCAAACCAGGCCGTAGCCCAGATCCAGACCAGTCTCACCAGTATCTGTCCTTTCCTGTTTGTTTTGTTGCTGAAGGCCATCACAGCGTTGGGCTTTAAGGAACCGACACCGATTCAGAAGGCCTGTGTTCCGGTCGGCCTACTGGGCAGGGATTTGTGTGCCTGTGCTGCTACTGGAACAGGTACCGCTGACCTACTGGAACCAGTTAGCTATTCATTAACCCAGGTGGTAGCATGTTAGCTAGATCAGAACAATCCCAACTCACCTGTTCTGTGATCCAGAACCATCCGTAGCTTGGTCTCCTGGAGCGTTCTGGTGTTATGTTATAAACGTGTGGTCTCCTCAGGGAAGACGGCAGCCTTCATGCTTCCTGTGTTGGAGCGTTTGATTTATAAACCCAGGACATCCCAGGTGACCAGGGTCCTGGTTCTGGTTCCTACCAGAGAGCTGGGAATCCAGGTTCACTCTGTGGCCCGTCAGCTGGCCCAGTTCACCTCCATCACCACCTGCCTGGCTGTCGGTACGAACGCCTCCTGGCTGCGCATGGATCAAACCCAGTTCAAACTGGTTCTGGTGGTTTTCTGAACCATGTTGTTCTGTCCAGGCGGTCTGGACCTGAAGTCTCAGGAGGCGGCGCTGAGGGCAGGACCTGATGTCCTGATAGCTACACCTGGCCGACTGATCGATCACCTTCATAACACGCCGAGCTTCGAGCTGAGCCACATCGAGATCCTGATCCTGGATGAGGCGGACAGGTGAGGATTCACATCTGAGGAACGGGTCACAGAACACCGCTCTGATGCTGTCTGGTTCTGTCAGGATGCTGGACGAGTACTTCGAAGAACAGATGAAGGAGGTCATCAGGTTGTGTTCTTACAACAGACAGACCATGTTGTTCTCCGCCACCATGACAGAAGAGGTACGCACCAGGTCACCTGACCCGTGCTTTTGTGGTTCACACCCCTGGTGTTTTATTCGGGTCATATGACTTGTGCCCTTTGCGGGTCATGTGACCTGTGTCTGCAGGTCAAGGATCTAGCAGCAGTGTCGCTGAAGCAGCCCATCCGGATCTTTGTGAACAGCAACACAGACGTCGCTCCGTTCCTGCGACAGGAGTTCGTCCGGATCCGACCACACAGAGAAGGCGACAGAGAGGCTGTGGTTGCAGGTAGGAACCAGTCCTCCTGGGATTGTGTTGTCTGTGGAACGCGTTTCCTTGTACTGAACACTGTGGTTTCTCAGCTCTGCTGACCCGGACCTTCCAGGACCACGTGATGCTGTTCACTCAGACGAGAAAACAGGCTCACAGGCTGCACATCCTGTTGGGACTGGTGGGCCTGAGAGTTGGAGAACTGCACGGCGAACTGAGCCAGAACCAGAGACTGGAGAACCTCAGGTACAATCTTAGTTTGGGTTGTTAGTCCTGACTGTACCGGATGTTCAGAGGTTTTTTTTTGTTGTCTTATTTAACACTTCTGCCTGCCCAAAAAGGAAAGTACACCGGAGCTGAGCGCCGTGACCGCCGTCCTCCATGCTGCGGTGGTTCTGTTGTATCGCCATAGTTTCACGCTTCCTTGTTCTCCGTGTTCTGCAGGCGGTTCAAAGATGAACAGATCGATGTTTTGGTGGCGACAGATGTGGCAGCTCGAGGTCTGGACATCGACGGAGTGAAAACGGTGAGATGTTCAGAAAACCAGCGTTTTGGTTGCGCTTGTTTTTATTGTATCTGGCGTTGGTCAGGCTTAGACGGTTTCATAAAAGGAGTAAAATTTCCTCCAGTCGGGTTAGAAATGTGGTCGTTAGAGCCGTAATATCAGGACCTTTCCTAACGAAGCACGTTTTTCGGCACTAGTTCAGATTCTGAACCTGGTTCCGGGTCCTCCGATCCACAAATGAGCTTCAGAATTGTGGTGAAGCAACAGTGTTGAGATGGTTTTATGAAGCACCGATAAATGTGGGACATTTCTCCTGACCTGGACCTGTTTCCACGTGTCCTTCAGGTCATAAACTTCACCATGCCCTCCACAGTCAAACACTACGTCCACAGAGTGGGTCGGACAGCGAGAGCTGGACGCTCAGGGCGTTCTGTGTCTTTGGTTGGAGAGTCTGAGAGGAAGATGCTGAAGGAGGTGGTGAAGACAGCCAAGAACAGTGTGAAGGCCCGTGTCCTGCCACCAGGTATCGACTCATGACCAGGAGGTTACCTGATGTTCTCTACAGGTGAGCTGTGACTGAACTGTGCCTGTGTCCCACCCAGAGGTCATCTTGAAGTTCAGAGACCTGATTTCCAAGCTAGAGAAAGACGTTGAAGCAGTGATGAAGCTAGAGAGAGAAGAACGAGAACTGGCTGCATCAGAGGCCAAGGTACACCTGACCCGCTGCTCACCTGAACATCTGGTATCAAAAATAACGTATAACAGTGTGTGTGTGTGTGTGTGTGTGTGTAGCTGAGTGTGGCTCAGAAACGTCTAGATGGTTCCGCCTCCTCCAGTCAATCACAGAGAGTTTGGTTTCAGACGCAACAGGAACGAAAACAGAGTCGCAGTGAGTTTTAATCCTGTCGTGTGTGTGTGTGTGTGTAACCCTGTGATTGTGTGTTTGACTAACTCTGTGTGTGTCCCAGTGTCGAAGGCGCTGCAGGAGTTTGATTTGGCTCTCAGAGGAAAGAAGAAGAGACAAAAGTTCCTGAAGGAAGGCATGAAGAAGAAAGAGCTGACGGTAAATTCAACCCCTGATCAATCATCCTCACCCTCACAGAGAAACCCTAACACAGACACACACCTTTTTATGTGATGTCACAGTCTGATGAGCGCGCTCAGTTTGAGATCCTGAAGGCACAGATGTTCGCGGAGCGAGCTGCCAAAAGGGATCGACGAGCAAAACGAGCGCGAGCAATGCCAGAGGACGAGATGCCACAGAAAGGTCCAAACACACAAAATACACACATAACAAAACACACTGGCAAGTAGGGTTGGGCATTGTTTGATTTTGAACGATTCCAATTCCTCGTTTCGATTCCGATTCTTTCAAGACATGACATGCTTTACATGAGCTAGCTAACCACAGGTCCTACTTGATGAAATAACCTGAACTTCAACGTGAATTTTAATTCTATGAACAACAACATCACCTTCATTTAGACAAAACATATTTTGGAGAAAAAAAGAAAAAGACTTGCAGCACAACCAGTGTGTTTGTTTCTGACCACAACCAAAGTCTGGAAGAATCCTCTGGGATGAGAGACTAAATGTCTCCAACATATCCAGAAACTTCCAGCTGTTTTCAGCTAAAACTTTCAGGATGATCATGTCCAGGATGACTGAGAACTACACCTCCATGCTGCAGCAGCGATCAGTCAGAACAGGAAGTGAAACTTAAATGTAGCTGCTGTCAGTAACTATCTAACAGATTTAAACATTAAAACTCTCAACAGAAATAGTTCAGAAAGGAAATTAAAATGTCCACAACTTTGTGTGTGATTTATTATTATTATTATTATTATTATTATTTATTGTGGCAGAAGCTGGTGTGGTCCACCACAGAGAAGTTGCTCTAGCATGACAACTTTAATTTTTCTACAGATTATTGTTCAGCCTTCTGATGCTCACACACACACAGACCCACACACACACACAGACCCACACACACACACACAGACCCACACACACACACACATACACACACACACACACGAGTGTTGGTGAGTGGCTGCGCCTGACTGCTGACGCTCCGTGTGTGTTTTTATTTCTGCAGTGAGACAAACTCACCTCACACTGTCCAGAGTTTGTTCTTTAAAGCTTCTATTAAATCCAGAGTTGACATATTTTAACAAGTGTCCTCTATGCTGCAGGAGTTAAAGTTTACATTATGGAGTAAAAGTTCTGCAGACGCGTTTGTTTATGTTTGGCCGCTGCATGCCAGGTGGGGAGAGGGGGGACTTGGTGCTGCACACAGACAGCTGGTGTGATCAGCTCTGAAAAGAGTTGATCACAATTTGCAGATCACGTTTATTTTTCACGGAGATCTGCCGCAGATTCCTCTTCCGGTCGGCATTCTAGGAATCGAACTAAACTTTGAACAATTCTGGGAAAAACTAACAGTTGGAACCGGTTCCAATCGATTCTTGACCCTATTCACTTATCACTTAGAGCAGTGGTTCCCACACTTTTCAGCCTGACCAACAGATGTTCCTTCGTATTGTTACATTATTTAGACATTTTCATTGTATTTGCAAAGTTTTAATTTATATATAAATATATAAAGCTCTTTTAAAATTTTATATTTTACTTTTTATGATTATGTGGCACACTTGACTTCCATATCTAACGCATCGGCATCTGCCTCTTTTTTACAGCTTTTTTTTTTTTTACCTTGTCGCTACGTCTGTCACATTAGCGGTGTTTTACCATCATTTCTACATTCATCACATCCCAGAGAAGGTTAAACATCAAACCCAACGTTTGGAACTTGTAAACTCCACACACCTCTCGTGCAGCACCAGCTGTCTGATGCTGCAACAGCGTCAATCTTCCCGGCTGGATGAGTGAATTTCTTTATCAGAGTCAATATTCTGCTTCATAATCAGAGTCAGTCAGCAAAGACCAGACCTGCTGGCAATGATACGTTTTATCTAACATTTGCACTCTTCATGTTGCGTGTAGATGAGACTTGTTAAAGTCAGTAATGAGGCTTTGGAGCTTATAACGAGTAAGTCCCAACACTGACCACTATGTAGCCTACTGACACTATAACCAACATGCATAAACAAGACAGATCTACACTGTTGGTCTACGCAGTAATTTTTCTTGCCTTTTTTGCTTCATCCTGCATCCTAGCAGCAACCACTTTGGCGCCTTTGGAGTTGGTGTTTGTTTACGTCATGCTACATTCAGTGTAATTGGAAAAAGGAGCTTCAAGCGCTTAACCTCCGATTTTGTTTTCTTTCTGGCCTTAGTGCGGGGGACGGATCGGGGTCGATCTGAATCTGGGGGAGACAGATGCCCCCCGTCCCCCACCCTAACTGCGTGCCTGGGTGGGGGGAGGGGGGACTGGACTCGGTGCTGCACACAGACAGCTGGTGTGATCAGCTCTGACAAGCTTGATCACAATTTGCAGATCACGTTTATTTTTCACGAAGATCGGCCGCGTATTCTTCTGGTCGGCATTCTAGGAATCGAAACTAGGAATCGAATTAAAAAACTTTGAACGATTCTGGGAAAAACTAACAGTTGGAACCAGTTCCAATCGATGCTCGATACCCAACCCTACTGGCGTGGTTAAGTACTTTTCTAACTAGAGGTAAATTATTTCATTTGTTCTGCTGTTCCATTTTATCTTTAGCTGCAGAATAAATAATTTCTGTACATTTTTAGAGAAGTTCATCTGTCTAATCTTAATCAGAATAAAAACTCTGACTTTAATAAACTGGTTCTGTGCAGCAGCCAATCAGAAAGCAGCAGGAGGCCGAAAGAAGTCCGTATTTGATGAGGAGCTGACCAACACTAGCAGGAAGTCTCTGAAACACTTCAGAGCAGGGTGAGACTTGTTACCTGTCTGTCTGCCTGTCTGCCTGACTTTCTCTGTCTTACCACCTGTCTCTCTTTCCCCAGGCCATCCTTTGCAGACAGAAAGCGTCTGGGTTTGAACAAAAAACACTCGGCTGGTTCCAGGTAAGGCTCACCCGGTCTAAGTCGTTCACCTGAGTCAAACGTGTCTGAGTCAAACGTTCTGTTTTGTTTTGTAGGTCCAAAAAGAAGAAATGAGTGTCAGGGGTTCTCCGTGTTGTCTCGTTCTCTTTATTCTGTGACAGTTTAAATAAAGTTGTTGTGGTTAATCAGCTGTTTTTGCTGCAGAAACCCGACTCATTCTGGGTTTAAACACAAAACAATACAATTCTGTAAACTGGACAAAAAACATCTGGATTGAACTGGTCAGGGTGTTTGTACTGGAAGCCTCTCCCTCATTGGCTGGTGTCGACTCCATTTTGGAGATCTGACTCATCCCAGAACGGAGTTCCTGCTGGTTAAACGCTCTTGTCACCATCATGCTGACGTGTTAAAACACGAGTGTGATAAGTTAGTGAGCGGTGAACCAATCAGGTGTAAGCGAGTCAGTGACAGAACAAATGTACAACGTGCTGATCATCAGCTCCCACAATGCTTCGCTCCAACCTCCAGCTGGTGATTCAAGTCTGAAGAGGTTTCAGAGTTCCTCACATGTGGAGAAGTTCTGATTCAGTTCTGGGTAATCCTGGTTCTACTTGGTACTGGTCCAAGCATGATCCGAGTGCGGTGAGGGAGCGCAGAGCTCAGATTCTGAGTCAGACTCGCCCTCTGCGATGTAAGGTCGGACAGTGGTGCAACGGGCAGAGCCGGGACCTCCCTGCTGCTCCACCAGACTGGCTGATGTGTAGAATCCGTTGTTCAGGAAGTCCAGGTTCTCTCTGGACTGGGAGATGGAAAAGCCGCTAAAGGAGTGCTGCAGCTCCTCGTGGTCCACTGAAGGGATGGAGATGGAGGTGTCGCTGTCGGGCTTCACCTCGTCTCCGGCTCCGGTCCCGTTGCTGTCTCCGCCCTTCTCTGCTCTCTCAGAACCTCCTCGGTCTCCGGTGCTGTGTCGGTTTGAGCGGTTACCCCCGTGTCTCTCACCAGCAGGAGGAGGAGGCAGTCGGACCAGTGACGCATCCCCTACTGGGCTGGGGGTGTTACCATGGCTGCGCTGTGGGGGAGGGGCCTGCTGGTGGAACTGGGAGCTGATAGGCTGCCAGGAGGTGGAGGGGGGGCAAATGGGGGAAGTGTAGTTCCTGTGTCCAGTTGAGCTGCTGGAGCGGACCATCTTGGTCACAAACCGAGTCCTGTCCAGGTGGTCGCCAGGCAACACTCTACATGAGACGCAAACATGATAGCATTCAGAACCACGGCTACCTGTTCTGTCACCATGGTTACCTGGAGTGCCTATTGCTACAGGTGAATTTCAGAAGAGCCAAACATCTGATTCTGGTACATTTATGATTTTTGGTTTCTGAGGAACACTCACTGCAGGATCTTGGAGATGGACTGGCTCTTCTCCAGATGATCCACTGGACTGTGATAGGGCGGCGCCGGGTCTGGTTCCTTAGATCCAAAGTAGGCGTCCGTCTCAGCCTGAGGGATTCCCATTCGCTGGATGTAGATGTTTACCAGAAAGTCCAGCTTCCGCTCCATGGACAGGACCTGAAGACCAGCAGGGCCTGATTTAGAGCTCGAGTAGTTTCAGAACCTTTTAGTTCTGCTGTGGCTAACAGCTCACCTGTTTCTCAACCTTCCCTAGACGTCCCATCATGCTCGGGTCCTCAGGTATCTCCTCACCTGCTGCTTTAGGACGGTCTTTGTCTGCAATCGGTGTGCCTCTACCAACAATCTGATCCACTCTGCCGGTCAGGAGAAACAAAGTTAAACATGAAAGATCAGGAAACGAGATCAAGGGTCAAGCAGCTCACCTGGCCTGCAGGTTCTTAATGCGAGCAAGCATGTCCAGGTGACCAGCTGAATACTGTTCAATCACATCCATGACATCATACGGACGAAGACTCTCCTTAAACTTCCTCTTGGACACCATGAAGCGCATGATGCTGAGGAAAGAAACGGGAAACCAGCAGTTAACACCTGAGGACCCAGGTGGACTCAGGTACTGACGTGGAGGTCCTAGTCTGAGCTGGCCACAGAGGACCACATTTATGGACAGAGTCTAGTGTCTGAAGGGAAGAACCGGTCGTACTCCACGACTAAGGTCCTTCTCCGTTTGAATAGTTCTGATGGGTCTGTATGGGCAAAATTTGTAGGCACCCCCATGGGGGTCGGGGTTTGGTTTGGTGGGTTTCTGCTTTTTGTGGATAATAAACACCAAACAACAACCTTCAGCTCCTGCTGGGGAGGTTCACAGCCAGGTGTGAAAGCAGCTGAGATGAGGGCCAGCATCTCCAGATCTGAGGCCATGGCTCTACAGGAGTGGTCCTACCTCAGGTGGAGGAGTTTAAGGATCTCAGGGTGTTGTTGATTAGTGAGGGAGCTGCTGAACTGGTCTGTTGTGTTGGAGATGAGCTAAGCCAGAAAGTGAAGCTCTGAATTTAGTTAATCTTGGTTCCAACCGCCATCTATGGTCAGGAGCTTTGGAGAAAGGGAGACCAAGTTCGGTTTCCTCCACAGGGCTCAGCCTTGAGGAACTTGGACCTCATGGGAGACAACAGCTGCTCCTCCACATCAAGAGGAGCCAGCTGTGGGTTTTCAGGCATGTGGTTAGTCATCACCTAAGCTCCTCCGAGGGGAGGGGTTTCAGGTTTGTCTGGGACAACATGCTTATGGCTAAACCACAACATGCTGGAGGACCACATCTCCAGGGTGTCCTGGAATCACCTTGGGGACAATGGAGAAAGGACGTTTTGGGTTTCCTAGGAGTGTTGCAGGTAATCAGCGGAAGACAACAAGCGTTCGGCAGTCTGGGTTCTGTTGGTACGCCCCAGGGCAGCTGTAGCTACACTGTAGTTCATCATCACCAGCGTTTGTATGGGTGCATGACTGTGTTGTGAAGCGCTTTGGGGGGTTGTCGACCCCTAAGAAGGTGCTATACACATACAGGCCATTTACATCCATATCTAAGCTCCAGGATGCGAGATCATAAAGTAACTAAACAGGACTGAAGTACTGCTGCAGACAAATAATAAAGAAGGAGCTTCAGTTAAATATGACAGAACACAGTGAGACAACAAAAATAATGAAGCTAAGTGATGTCAGATTGACTGTTCTTACCCAACAGTTGATGGTGACCTTTGACCCTGGGTTGAGCATAAATAAAAAATAAATAAATGAAAATAATGTGAATAAAAAACTATGAATCTTTGTAAAATACACAGCAAATAAAAAAAGTGAATAAAGCGACGAATGGCTGGCAGGTAAAACAGGTGAGCCTTCAACAGACGGAGCATACCAGATGGCTCTGATGGTGACCTTTAACCCCGGTGTCAGATCCTGGGGGACAAACTCACAGTGACAGCTCTTGTTGTCATCAACCATGTCTTCCCCTGGTAAGCTGGCCTCTGAAACAACAAGAAGGAAACACGAGTGAGGCTTCCTTCAGCACCACGCCCTCCCCTGAAGAACGCTGTGGGTTCCTAGAAGACTGAGTCATGTGACAGGAAGTCCAGATCCCTAAGACAGCTCCTTTCCGTGTGTGTGTGTGTGTGCTGACCTGGGGAGTTCTTCTGTCTGAACTCTTCATCCTGCATCTCTATCAGCACTACAGGAGGAAGAGGAGAGAGGAAACACCTTCATCAGACAAAGATCAGACTCATCATCACTGGTTCTGTGGCCAAGCCAGGCAGCCAATCCCAAATGTCCTCATTCCCATGGGTTAGCCTAGCTTAGCATAAGTATAAATTAACTCTTAAGCTTAGCATAAAATGTAAAACCGGTAGTCTAACCTGGCCTACAATCTGAAAAAACCTTAATCTAGCAAAGTACGAACACTTAAAACAAATGCTAGCCTAGGTTAATGTGGCAGTGTGAGCGTCCTGTCACAATGTCCCGATTGATCATGCGCCCTGGCTACTTGGCCAAGGGGATGTCCCTTTGGCTGACTGGTTAGCGCACGTGACTCTCACCTGGGAGTCTGGGGATCGAATCCTGCCCGGGCCCTCACTTCTCATATAAAGCTAAATGACTTAGCATAATGAGTAGCCTAGTTTGACATAAAAACATAGAGTTAAAGGTAGAGTTAGCATAGCTTAGCGCAAAGACTAAATGTAAATATTTAAGAGCTGCTTATTTAAATTCTGTCAAATCTAAAGGCTTGTTGTGATTTCTACTCAGTCACTGATCTATCAGGATACCTCCAACAGCTGACCCTACATCAGTTTGTGTGGTGTTGAACATGACCAGTCGGAAACACAAGGACCACTTCAAACACCTAAAACATCTCCAACCATCACCACTGAAGCTCAGATGATGAGTTGACCAAGCGAACCTGTTTCCTCTCCTCCTTCATTCATCCTTTCCTCACTTCTTTCTCCTCTTTCCAGCTAACTCGCCCCCTCTTTGGACCCGTCTCACTTTTTCTCCTCTCACTGCTTCTCCAACTCCATTCTTGAGGAAATGATCGTTCACCTCTCTAGAAAAGTGCTCCTTTATGTCGATGCTGTGATTTGTTGCCACACGGGCTTGTTCTCTTCTGTGGGGTTCCTCTGGAGATCCAATGGCACATTCTTAACCCTTGACTCTAACCCAAACGCGGGTTTAAGTGAGTGTGTTTGTTAGCCCTGTGATGAACTCCTGACCTGTGCAGGTGTACGCTGCCAGAGACAGGCTCCACCCAGCTGTCCTGCTTGTTTGGTATTTCTGTTGCTGCTGACATCACACACAAGGATCTGTGACCTATCAGGACCGATCCGATTGGAGCTCCTAGCTTGTCTTACCTTCAGAGTTTTGCCGCGATGCTGCTCCTCGGATTCTGAACGCCTGCCTGGTCCTGCTGCGTTCTCCAAAACTCCAGCTTTTTGGAACTTTGCTGGGACTCTCTTCTAGATTGGGTTCCATGCTGGGAGATCTCCGCAAAGCCTGGGCTCCTCCTGGAGTACCTGGAACGCCGGGACCAACACCAACTCCAGTGGTGACACCAACAGGAGGAACCACTAAGGTATGAAAGAAAGAACAAGTTGAGTTTCTGGTTCTTTGTTTTCACTCTGTAAACTTTTATTGAGTTCCAGACTTTGGTTCTGTCTGAGGATTCAAACCCAAACATATTCCTGATGTTAACATAGACTATTTATATTCTTAATGAGATTAATCCAAAATCATCCAGAGTGGATTACACTGCAATGATCTGATTGCGTTTCTGCCATCAAAAGATGCCTTTAGCGTGTCTTTGATGCCCACCATGCTGTGGAGAACTTTTCCCTTTGGTTCCTGAACTCCGCGGAGATGAGAAGACCCTCTCCTTCAGACTGACCTTCTGACTGCAGAGACGACAAAGCATGGATTCTGTCAGATCTTCACTGACTAACAAGATTATTTGTTTCATTTGAGCCTAAACACCTGAGACTAAGACAAACGATCGCTAGTTTCTGCTCACACCAGCTGCTTCTTCAGCAAACTTCAGCTCAAAGTCTCAGACCTGCTCTATTAGTATGAGAACTGTCAGCATCAAGTGCTTTAGCTGCAGACTGAGTGCAGTAGAAGTGGAGACTGACCTCGGAGACGGTTCAGGCTGGACATCTTTCCTGCGGACGGACACACAGTTATTGATTCCTTTTATTGATCTGAATTTAAGTAACATTTGAAGATAAATGAACCAAAAAAATGATAAAAGGTTTTTGGTTCTGGACTCTAGATCCAGGTCCATCTATGGTCTGGACTCTAGGAGGTCCAGCTAGATCCAACAAATCTTAAAAAGTTCTCCAAGACCTGGATCTGGCTGCTTTGGTCCTGGTTCTGTTGGATCTTACACTCGAACAGTTCTCAGTAATTGTAGGTATTTTGCTTGTTTTGGTTTCAGAGATAACAGTTATTGTTGCTGAGTTTGTACAAGTAAAGTGATTTGTAGAACATCTCACTGACCTAAAGGAAAGTCCTGATTTGTTCTTGAGGTTCCTCAGCAGGTCCAGCTGATTTAGAGGAGGAATCAACCTGGAGACAAACAAAAGGAACCAAGCAAGTTTGACTAAAGTATGACGAAACCAAAAACTCGAGCTGTTAAAACAATAAAAAAAATCAGTAAAACAACCTAAAAGTGACTAAAGATAAACAGAAACTACTCTTTTAGAATCAAATCCCAGTTACAGGAGTTTGTGAGTAGAATGGAATAACCGGACACAGATAGTCCGATCAGTGCTTAAGTTGTTCCACAGAGAGGAAGCAGCCTCTGCACAGGAACCCCGGCCTCAGCAAGGTGACGTAAACGCTCCTCCTGATTAGCAGGAGCGTCACAAACCTCTCGGTAACGTCTTCATGTATCCAGTGGAGCCGTGCTTGTGCTTCCTCCCCCGGTCGGGCACCGAGAGCAGCTTTGCTTCGGTAAAACGTCTCGGCAGAAAGAAGCTTTTGGTTTAACAGAACCGCTCAGATAAAAGATCCGTGTTGGGAAAGTTTAGATTGATCTGCATCCTAATATAAACTCAGGCCGTAACTGAACTGGATCTGAATGTGGTAGGATGGAAGGCAAAGACAACATTTAAAGTGAGAACAACACAGAGCCTCGAGAACCTCTGTAACCATAACAAGAACCTTCATTTATTTAGACAGAAAAGGTTCTGTCCCAAACATGAAGCAGAACCTTTTGATCTCCACACCTGATGTCCATCAAAGTCCTGCAGGTTTTCTGTTGTTTCTTTGTTTTGACACACCTGATTCACTGTTAAATCACCTGTTCAGGAGGTCCTCAGGGTCTACAAAAGCCTGATTGTCATCTGTTTGTTTGAGTTAGTTAGGCGTGTGGAACCAAAGAACACCTAAAGCACACAGGATGCTGGACCTACAGGTCTGAAACATCTACAGGTAAATCATTAAAATGTTCTTTTCATCCTGCAGCTTAAGGTACGACAGGGATCTTCACATGGACGTCTCACCTGTACATGGGGACAGACACCGTCCTTTCGTAGTAATCCCAGGTTGAGGTCAGGTCGGTTCGAGTCAGATTTGTGGCGTAAACCCTCCAGGCCGCCTGTAGAAAACAATCAGAAAGGAACCTGCTAAGGCTGGAGGCTCAGCACAGCTGGGCAGATGCCGACTGTTCAACAGACAGATGTTTTATCTCCAGATGGGCTCAGTGAAAGAAACATCTGGAGCATCAGGTTTGTTTTAAGGTCCTGTCTCACTTAAACCATGAAATGATCATAAAACAAATAAATGATGATTATAAATTAGATTTAAATGGAATAAAAAGGGTCTTCAGCTGCTTTTTAAAGGTGTCCAGGCTGTCAAAACTATGTAAGAGCAAAGGAAGATCATTCCAAAGTCTGGAAACAGGAAAACCAGGAGCCTCGTGTATCAGCTGTACTTCTGCACAGATCTGAGCGCAAATCGTGAGTAGGAACTATTTTACGCAGGTGTGGTATTCACATGTACCTGTGTGTGGAAACGTTCCTAAACATAAGAAAACTTCAGAGCATGCATAGGAACAGCATCTAGTGGTAGAACGGGGGAATCG